>NC_133666.1:287817157-288117157 GCF_037893015.1 Macrotis lagotis
GAGCCTGCACTCTGCCCACTTAAACCACTTAGCCACCCTGTTTATTTCTAGGGACTGAAGAATATAGTAGTTCTGAAAATGAGTGAACAATGAATAGACTTTTGGGTGAAATAATATATGACCTTTTAAGTGTCGAATTTAAGAGTGTGAATTTAAGAGCAATAGCCATCATTTTGGTGATGATAATGAACAGATGAAATGAACAGTTTAATCATGATTTATAGAATAGTATTCTATAAATGAAACTTATGGGATGGACTTTCTGGCACTTTTAAGAGTAAACACTTTAGGCAAATACAGTCTTTTTGCTATTTAGGGATTATATAATCTTCTCAAACCATCCATGCCCACCCATCCTGAGTACTCTTTCTCCAGGTACAATGAAGTCTCCACCCATTCTATTAAGAAACATGTACTCACCTTCTGACATTGTGAGGGTGCCAGTACAGCCCTCTGGCTATCTACCTATCATCTCTCATTCCTGTCAAGCATACCAATGAATGTTCAGGTTTCAATTTTGTCATTTTGAGTCAGAATTTTATATTAATTATACATAATTCAAGAACTTAGCCTAAAGCATGAGTGTAGAGAGCATGACGTTTAGAATTAAAGTTGAAATTATAACTTTTCTTTATTATACTTTTAAGGTGCCATGCCTTCTATTAATATAAAATACCCTAGGGGCAAAAGTAAAAAAGTATATGAACTGAAACTATACCTTACTTGTTTTAATCAAAGAATGAGTGGCTGATGTTTCTCATCAAATTGTACATATGTTTATGAAATCTACATTCAATTCAATTCAGTTCAATAAACTTTTTTCAATTCATTTTTGCATCTACAAACAATTTATATTAAGAGTAGTGTTTCATTTTAAGGAATTGGGCAGGTTAGGAAAGTTCAAAATATATTCAGATAAAATTATGTAAAAAAGAAAGTAAATGAAAAAACAATCCAATAAACATCAACCATCTTGACAAAAAGAGTATTCTGTATTCTAGTTCAACATCATTTCCAGAAGGCATGATAGAGTGTACAAAAGTTTTGGTGCAGCTTTGAGCTTTGGAAGCTTACAAAAACTAACCTGACCTGAATTAAAATCCATTTTATAGTGAATAGTTGTAGGAAGGTAATGGCACATACATAGACGTAATTTATTTATTTATTTAAGATTTATTCTCATTTTGTACAAATAATGTTTTTTATACATTAATAAAACATAGATGTAGTTTTTTAAAAAGTAGTTGTAAAAGTGTGTTAAGGTTAGTAAGTTATCAATCTTAATTCCACAAAAAAGATACAGTTCAACAATTAATCTAGTTACATAGCAAAAATAAATCTGAGAAAGGAACTAAAAACCTTAGCTGAAACAAACTCCAATATTTCTTTGCTAAGTTAATTTTTTTCTTAAAGAAAAAAATGTTAATGCTCGCAGTGCCTTTTTCAACTCATGGTTGGTGAAGGGGAAAGTGACTATCTTATGAACCATAAAAGATATTTTAATGGTTAGCAGAAGGCATGACCTTTAGTAAGTTTTAGTAGTATTAAACTGCATCAAGACTTTTGGGACATACTGTATATTATTTTATAGTTCCTTTCTCAGATTTTCTCTTATTTTGTTATGACATTTTCTATCATGTACAACTCTTTGTGACTTCATTTGGGGTTTCGTTGGCAAAGATACTGGAATGATTTGTCATTTCCTTCTCCAGTTCATTTTATAGGTGAGGAAACTGAGGCAGACAAAGTTGAGAGACTTTTTCAGCATCCCAAATCTAGTAAGGGTCTAAGGGCAGATTGAACTCTGCAAGAGGAGTCTTGTAGTCTATCCATTGTGCCACTACCTGCTGCAATTGATTTATATCTTTCTATGGAATTAAGATTGATAATTTATTAACTTCAATCAATTATTTATTTATTTTTTTAAAAAACCAGTCTGTTACTCTCCAGGAGCAGTGCAGCATAGTGGATTCGATGAAAGGAAGGCAGCAAGATTCTTGGGTTCAATTACACATAATGATTATGTGACCTTGGATAAGTCATGTAACATCTCAGTGCCCCATGCAGCTTTCTAAAACTGATAATTTCCAAAGAATTACTGATTTGCTTCATTATAGAGTTCCCCATAATGATGATGAAATCACAGGTCCAGACTCTTCCCCCTCCCCAATCAAGAAATAACTAAACTCTGTCACTATCTGTTGTCAAGAATATCTAATATTGGTCCAGGATTCTATAACTGTCTTATTTCTGAGATGCTTTCATATGTGAAAGTATTTTTGTTTCTTATCTATAAGCAAGTGTTTTCCTTGGCTCATCAGTGATCATTCTTGAATCAACTGTCTTAAATGTTATATTGAAAATATTGTTTATGTTGTAATAACCATATATTTTATCATTGTACTTCAGATCCTTCTAGATGGAATCACAGATCACCAGTTGCCTGCTCATGATAGACACCATCTCCCTGACTACAGCTACAGAAAGATTATTGAAAATTCTCAACCATCCCAATTCACCTTCAAGTGAGAAAAACCCTAATATTCATTGAAAGATTTTTAAAGGAATTAGTTTTCAAGAGAATTAGATTTGGTCTGCATCAAATTTTCCCACTTAAAGATTTTAATAATCATGATCCTACTGCTTTATGTTTGGGTTAATCTGAAGAAAAATTGCCAGAATTCGTGAAGTTTTCACTGGTTTCAAAGAATTACTTTCAGAGACATTATTTCAAACTATAACTAATTAGGATTATTCATCACATTGATGGATAGAATGATTAAAACTATGAATTGTTAGATTTAATGTCTAACCCAAATATTTATTTTCTCCATTATGCATTATCTATTCATAAAACACATATTTCAAAGACTTCAAGGGTTGATCTTTTGAAAAATGCTATTTAAAGTATGATCCAACTCATTAAACAATCTTTACCCTTGGAAAAAATGTTCTGTATTTTCCACTTAGATATATTATTATCTTATAAAATATTAAACTTATGTGCTCACAGTGACAATGAGCTCTTTAAAAAAATTATTTAAATACATACCACGATAATATCAGTCTCAAAAATGTTATTTGCCTTTCTATTGTTATTCTCTAAGTTATTTTAGTGAAGATATATTATTTACCTGAGCATCATTTTAGGTATAATTATAAATTATGATACTTTAACCTTAACATCTAAAAGGACGTCTCCAAATAAGGCTTATCCTTCAAAGTCTTCCTCTCAGGAGACATTGATGTCTCTAATGCTGCAATTTGCTTAAGACTTTTGTTTTTAACTCTTTTAGAAATAAAAAGGAAGGGGTAGCTAGGTTGTGCAGTGGATAGAGCACTGGCCTTGGAGTCAGGAGTACCTGGGTTCAAATCTGACCTCAGACATGTAATAATTACCTAGCTGTGTGGCCTTGGGCAAGCCACTTAACCCCATTTGCCTTGCAAAAACCTATAAATAAATAAATAAATAAACAAACAAACAAATAAATAAAATAAAAAGGAAATTGGTTATGAACTAACAAGAAAAAATTCATTACTTTGTAGTTACAATTTAATTTTTTAAAAAACTTAACAGTTTTATTATCAGAATTGATTTTGGATGACTTTTTGAAGTTTCTAAAAATTAATTATGCTCTCAAAAGATAGTTTTGTTACTATTAAAGATATCAAAAACAATAGCACTAAAAACAAAAGAGTTAAAAGCATATTTTGAGCAAAAGTAGCAATGAAATAATGATTTAGTGTTTCAAATATATTATTTTGAAAAACAGAGCACTTTATATAGATGATGTGTCATTTTTGAATTTTAAAATATAGTGGAATTATTATAAAGGTCATAGTATCATAACCTTGAAAAGAAATATATATGTATGTATATGTGTATAAATATATTTACATATATGCACATACATCCCCAACACACATATATATATTGTATGTATGTATATATATGTATATTTCATTAACCTTTGGATTCTTTATCCTATATATTCATTTAATACATTTAAACAATCATTCTGAGAAGAGGTCCACAAACTTTTACCAGATTGTGAAAGGAATCCCATCTATAGAATAACTGTATTACAAACATTTAATGAATCAAATTCTTCAATTTTTCTCTGGTAACAAGACATTTTAGAGGCTACTGTTACTAGAGAAGGCTGATTTAGCAATTTACTGGTTCATAGGGCTTTGATTTTTTTCTACACTTAAATAATTCTTAGATGCAGGTATTTGGAGTGGCCCGTTCTAACCTTATTTTCTATTTCAGATTTATCTTTCACTCTTCTTCTTTATATACCCTCCTTTCAAATTTCAACAGTTGCTACTCTTTCAATTCTATTTTTTGCTTTCCTCTAGCTATATCTTGGCTTACGCTGGTCCCTGTTTCTGAAATGCCATTCCTTCAGCTTTCCTCTTGAAGTCCTACTGATCCCTTAAGACTCCATTTAAATGCTTTTTTTACTCCCATAAATACTATCCTGAGTCTTCCTAGGTAGTAACAATTTCTCCCACTTTTGGTCTCTTACAACAATTTTCTTTGTACCTCTTACACTTACTGTAGTCCACTTTGTAGGCAATTATTTGGTACATACTTCAGTCTCTTCTACTTTAGATTGTAAGATCTTTGGCAATAGGTGCTCTTTTAAAATTCAAGTTTGTATTTCCTTCAGTACCTAACAGACTTCCTTACACAAATAGGAATTTATATAGCAGTTTACTGTTTTTACTATTATATTTGGAATTAAACCAAGAAGTATGACACAAGATTGTCTTCTATATATTCTATAATACTTTATATATATATATATATATATATATATATGCCTAATTTTTTATCTGTTTTCTCCACTAGAATATAAGCTTTTTGGGTTTTTACCTTTCTTTGTATAACCCCCCCCCCATTCCTTAACACAATGTCTAGCACATAGCAAACAATAAATGCTTAGAGGCTAACTCACTAATAGTTCAAATTGAATATTTTATTGAGCAAAGAACATCTACAGAAAAAAATATATATAATTTCTTATATGTTCAGGAGTCCCAGTATCTCCTAATCCTAGAATGTGCAGTGTTAGGGGTATTATTAAAGACTTTGTCAATCAAGAAAGGCCTTAACGTGTCTCAGAAATCATGACCCTGAGGTGGAACACTCAGAGAGTGATTGTTGAGAGCTGCTGTACCTTAAGTATTTTGCATACCTTTTCTTTTTGTTTTCAAATTTCATTTCATTTTTCAATTAATATTTGCTTTCTCTCTATCCTAATTTCACCCATTTAAAAATACCCTTGTAATAAATATGCAAGGTCAAGCAAAACAAATTCCCACATTGACTTTGTCCAAAACTTTTTGTTTTATTCTACAACTTAAAACTATCCCCTTGGTTAGGAGATAGGAAGCCTAGTCATCAGTCCTCTAGAATCATGATTTATCATTGCACTGATCAGAGTTCTTAAGACTTCCAGTTTTTCCCTCTTGTGAGTCTCAAAAATCTGATAAGTTGGATTTTATAGATGCCTTTTCATAGGTAAGAAAATGGAAGCTTAGATTTTAAATGACTAGTTAAATAGTTATTATTAGCAAACCAAGCATTCTATCCACTGCCCAATGATGACTCATTGTAATGATATTCATAGGTACAATTTGTATAGTGCTTTCCATTATATATATATATGATCTTAATTGATCTTTAAAACAACTCTATGAGAAAATAATTGTTTATTCTAGTACATTTATTGGTATCTCTATTGTACAGTTGAGGAAACAGGAGTTCAAAGTTTAAGTGTCTTGCCTAAGGTCACATGGCTAATAAATCTCGGAGTAGGGATTTGAATTCAGAGCTTCTAAATCTAAATTAAATATTCATTCCTCTCTGAATGTATGACTGAATAGATAGATGCATGGATTTGCTCTTTCAAGTCATGAGGGGGTCATAAAGCATATTTTGAGAGACTTACATGAAAGGCTTTGTTTCTAAGGAACTCACAATCATTCAATAAATATTTACTAAGTACTTGCTTTATGTCAAGCACCATGCTAAAATTCTAGAAATATAAATGCAACAGTGAAATAGTTTCTGTTCTGAAGGATCTTACTTTTTGCCTGGGAGGGTACATATTTACCTATACATAAATACAGGCTTTCTACCCATAAATGTATAGTAATAGGAGTTAAAGAACCTCAACATTAGAAATGAAATGAAGGGGCAGCTAGGTGGCCCAGTGGATAGAGCACCAGCCCTGGAGTCAGGAGTACCTGAGTTCTTAATAATTACCTTAATAATTACCTAGCTGTGTAGCCTTGAGCAAGCCAGTTAACCCCATTGCCTTGCAAAGAACAAAAAACAAAACAAACAAAAAGAAATGAAATAAATCCAAAGAGAAAAGTGGGGGGGAAGAGAGTTATAGAAGATAAAAGAAAAGAAACACAGGAATGTATAAGAATCATCAAATGAGCATTTGATAGAGTAGTAAAAGAATGAATTTTTAATAATGTGGCATTTTTAGATGTTAAATTTGTATAAATGCCCCAAAGAAATGGTGACATTCCAGTTTTGCTTACTTTTCAAATGAAAATGTTGTTTTTCTGAAACAATTTTATTTTTCTGATATATTCACTTTTGTCCCTTTAATCATTTCTTCATAAGAAACACTAGGAAATAATTGAGACAATAGCTTCCTATGCCCCCAAAACAGAATATTCTGAAACCATCCTTTACTTATAAGATTTTCTTGAATCTTTGCTCCATACAACAGAAAGAGAAGTAAGACTGTGACTTTTTAGGATGGAAACTTCAATAAAATAAAAAAAGAGTCATTGTAGAAAAGAAAAAAACTGAGTTAAAACCTTAAAAGATAACGACAGCACTTGTATTGCATAAAACCATAATTGTTCTAAATTATGGTGGGATTTAACAGGAGAAGCATGAAGATTTTAACTATTTCAGATGTTTCCTCTGTATGACAGAAAACTTTTGTGATGTGAATGCAGAGTATGGAGGGGAAAATTATTTCTCTGAAACTGAGTCAATGTTTTCAACACACCATTTCAAAAATATAAGTATTTAAATAATTTATCTTATTATATACATCATTTAAAATTGTAACATCTTTGAGAATTATAAATATAGTAATATTAAAGGAAGCTATCAATGATTTTCTTAGGATGTTTTCCAAAGCACTTAATTATGCAAAAACAGTGGGTATGTGGGGGTTGGAGAGCAGTTCAATAGTATGAGAGCATCTGTTTATCAGTTGAACCAATAGTTGAACCAAAAAGCTCTCTTATATTTGGAATTAAACCAAGAAGTAAGCCACAAGGTTGTTTTATATATATATGTATATATATATATATATATATATATATATATATGTATGTATATATATGTATATATATATATTCTATAATACTTCAGATATACCTAATTTTTATCTGTTTTCTCTACTGGAATTTAAGCTTTTGGGGGTCTTTTTGTCTTTCTTTGATTTCCCCCCATTTCTTAACACAATGCCTAGCACACAGCAAACCATAAATGCTTAGTGGCTAACTCAATAATAGTTTGAATTGAATTTTTTATTGAGCAAAAAACATCTACAGAAAAAAAAAATGATTTCATGTATGTTCAGGAGTTCCAGTATCTCCTAATCCTAGAATATGCAGTGTTAGGGGTATTATTAGAGACTTCATCAACCAAGAAAGTACTTAACATGACTTAGAACACATGATCCTGGGGTGGAACATTCAGAGAGTGATTGATGAGAGCTGCTGTACCATAAGCATTATGAGTTCATCACAGCAGGGAATTGAGCAATACAGTAATAGGTGAACATCAAATCTTAACCAAATCTCATGGAAAGAATCCAGTATTAATGTGGTATAAGAATGGGGGTACAAGATCAAGGTAAAGCACATAACGCAAAGCTATAGAATGGTGGCAATCAATGGAATAGTTAACATAGACCTTACAAATTTACATTAACATGGCCCCCAGATCAACTCTAGGAACCATTGCTATTATTTGTTCTTGTTATTCAGTTGATTTCCCCCATATGGAGTTTTCTTGGCGAAAATACTTAAGTGGTTTGCCATTGCCTTCTCCAGTTCATTTTACAGATGAAAAATGAGGCAAACAGTGTTAAGTGATTTGCTCAGGGTCATAGCTAGAAAGTATCTGAGGCCAGATTTGAACTATATGAGCCTTCCTTACTCCAGGTCTGGCATTCCTTCCACCATATCACCTAGCTGCACTGAATCGTTATTCTATATTGGTCCAAACATTGAGATAATTCCTTGAAAGTTAGAAATGTACATTTTACTTTCAGAACACACACAAAAAAATGAAGAGCCTAATGTATTGTGGAACATGGTATTCTTGGTTTTCTTGAAATAGTTACTTGTTGGGGCAGCTAGGTGGCGTAGTGGATAAAGCACCGGCCCTGGAGTCAGGAGTACCTGGGTTCAAATCTGGTCTCAGACACTTAATAATTACCTAGCTGTGTGGCCTTGGGCAAGCCACTTTAACCCCATTTGCCTTGCAAAAACCTAAAAAAAAAAAAAAAAAAAGAAATAGTTACTTGTTTTTATTGAGCTACAATGGGCATGAATGCATTGGGGTATGGTGAGATATTGAGAGTTCTATTAGTTTGGTACTTAGGCAAAATCTATTCCAAGTCAGTCAACTCTTAACTTTTTATTTCTAGAGAATTAAATCAGCAAAACTTAACCTTGTCTATGCTTATGAGGAAGTGATCAATGATAATCTCCCAAATTTTTTTAAAAAAAAAACTTCTAGATCTATGATAAATTTTGTTTTATTTCATTTTTAACCATGTATCCCAGTTATAGTTCCATATCTAATATAATAGATCTCAGTACCTGAGGTTCAAATAAACAGTATATGCAATCCCACAAAAAGTTTTTTAAAAACCATTGGAAGATAAAAGCCAGCAGGCCTGGGGGTTCAAAGTCTCTTGCCAGAATATTACAGAGAGGTTTCAGATTGATCCACCTGAGGACAAGGTTAACTCAAACTACTCAGTTGCCCAACATAATTTCTTTGCTCACAACAGCAGTATTGGTATCATGGGTGGGGGTGGGGGTGTATAGGGGGTATGGATATGGGTGGTAAAGGAATCAACACAAGCCTCCCCATTTCCACCCATATTCTCACATAATATACCAGATTAAATTTTGACTTACAGAAAGGTATAAATATTGAGAGTAAAATGAAATAAATAAGCTGTTATGTAAATAAACTTTAAAGAAAATGCAAGCTCAGCAGGGTGAAGTCAATTTCCTAAGTTATGTAAATCAATTCACTCTTCCATGTCCCTTTCTCAGTCTTTTTTGTTTAATCTTCACCCATGTTGTGATCATTAAATTAATAATAAGGGATCTCTCACATGATTGTAATCTGGACATCTTTTCCCTCTAAACTATCTCACTTGGAGACCTCATTAAGTCAATGGATTCAATTATTTTTATGCAGATGATTCGCATATCTCTTTATCTAACCTATTCTTTTTCCTTACTTTCAGTAAACCATCTCCTCATGACATATGAAACTGGATGACCCATGAACACTTTAAATTTAACATGTCCAAAAGAGAGATTTTTTTCTCCAAAAAATCTTTCCTTCTTTCAAATTTCCCTATTACTGTAAAAGGTATCACCATCCTCTCAATCCAGATATAAGATAATGAGGTTTAGTTAGAATTAGAAAAGAGAAGAGAAGAGGGTATATACTAGATATATTACAAAGGTAGAGATTACAGACTTGAAGACTGATTTGATATAATGGAGTGAGAGACAGTACAAAGTTGAGGATGATAAAGTGAGCATTCTGGGAGTTTTGAGGAGGGATGAAAAGATTGGAAAAACCATTGCAGTGAATGAGAGTAAGATTAGGGAAATATAAAAAGGTTGTCCTACAGATTTGAGGGCTCTTTTAGATTATGTAAAATAAATTTATAGAGGATCAAGTCAACATAGTTTTCTGATCCCTAGCTTCTTTCAATAGCACTTGAGAAAAAGCAGACAACCAATGGTGAAAATAATCTAAACTGGATTTGGCAGGCCTAAATCTTGATGGGATAAAGGAACAAAGAAAGAAGGAAAAAAAGATAGTAAAGATAGTAAAATGATTTAACAAGGAGTCAAGATGAAGGAAAAAAATTGTAGCCATGAGTGGGTGAAAGAACTGTGCGGTGACAGATTTGGAAACTGTAGTGATGACAGAACAGGATTTGGAGCTAGAAGTCAGAGAGGTATAATTATGATCAGATAAATTATGAGAAGTAGAGATAAAGGTAGAACTAGGATTAGATAAAAGAATTTTGGAATTCATGAATTTGGATGTGGGACACTTATAGATCATGACAAGATTGCCATCTCAGGGAACAATTATGGGGTAGAGGAGGAGATAATGGAAAAGGAATAAGTTGAAGATTTGGGAATTTAGGGTATTTGAGAGAATATAAGCATACATATGTATATATGTATATGGGGAAGGAGGTAGGAAGAGAGAGAGAGAGAGACAGAAATAGACACAGAGAGATGGTGGGTCAGATATTCAGTTCATCAAGAGAGGGAGGAATATGTCTTAGAGGTGTACAGACAATAACTACCAGAATCTTGATTGGGTGAGAAATGTGTATTGAATAGTCCTTAAAGGAGATGAGATTACTGAGTGATGGTGATAGAAGGAGAGTCTCAAAGTGGCAATGAGGAACAAGGAATAAACCCTACCTTGGGGTTCTAATCCAGTAACAAATCAAGTTATGAGCAAAAAGGTAAGTAGCGTTAGAAAAGGGATCCAGGGAAACTGGGTCATCAGGATGGAATGTAAGACCATGGCATGATTGAGGAAAGGAAAGATGAAATCTAGATTTTTATTTAAAGAGCAGGTATTTCATAGAGCACAATAGGGTAGGAGGTTGAGAATATTTGGAATAAATTAACAGTTAATGGGGAATAGAGAAAAGTGAATAATGGCAACCCAGAGTTCAGAATCACAGGGCTAGGATGAATGTGATGCAGTGGAAGTAGCTCAATCATTGACCAATGAGTTCAGGTTGATTATTATGCATAGGGGTCTTAGGGCTTCAGGCAGCTGTATAGACCTTAGAAAAGATGGGGGAAGGAACACCCAGATAAAGGCAAAGCAAGCCCTGTGAAGTTATGGGCAGTTGGAAAGGGTATCTGGAGTACCATGGAATAGAACAACCAAAGCAGAACAATGGAAAATTACCTAGTTCTGTAATTTTTATAATAATGTTTCACTTGTCTGGCACCCTAAATTCAATTCAGCAAATATTTTTAAGTACTTCCTATATACAAGGCACAGTGAAATCACCTCAAAGGAAATGGAATTTTTCATAAAAGTGAATTTCCCAGAGATCTGGATCATAGGATTAGAGGTGAAAACTTACTCTTTCAGATGTCAAACTTTTTTTTTAAATGGAAAGTTTTATAAAACATACCATAGCGGATATTGAGCTGAATGTAACCTTTGCATGATGACTCAAGGCCGTGTTCTGAAGATTATTGTACTATGGAGAAATAAAGGACTCTGATTTAATATTGTCCTGCCTTTTTTCTCCCACCCAAACCATCAGCTGTCAGGTTTCATTTTTTCTGTCTGTCATTGTGCCTGCCTTTAATAGCCTTACTCCTCCCTCCTCTTCTACTTCCTTGTTTTAGTCTGTTCCAGTCTGTGAGATCAATAAGCAAACTTGTTCAGAGTTGTTTGATAAAAATTACAAGGCTGTGAATGAAGATTACGGGGTATAGACAAAGACTTTAGAGTATGAAAATCATCTATTTTGATTTTCATATATGAGCTGTAATAGTACTGTTGGTACTTTATAACCTCTAAGGTTATAAAGGCCTGAGTGCTGAGGACATGAGAATTGGGAATATTCTGGAAGATGGTGACAAGAGGCAATTAATAATGAAAATCTAAATGTAATTAAATAGATAAATCTGCACACCTGAGATTGTTATACTTAGGACCATATTAATGTGAAGCAGGAATTGGGTAACTATATAAAGCAGGAATCTAGTAACAATATTTACAAAGCATTATACAACAGCTTTATTAGCATTTGATGTGGTCTGTTAAGTTTCCAATAATAAAAAAAAGGATTCTGGGTTAGCTATTAAGAAAAATAGTTGAAGCATTAAAAATAGCTACTATTTGCATAGCAAAAGTTGGAGAACTCTTCAGTTCTTTTCCCTGTTTGGGGTAGAATGAACAAAAAAGGGAATAGGATGTAAATATTTCCAAAATGTTATTAAACTTTTTAGTACCAAGAGCTGAATGTAAAATATGATATATGAGAAAGACCAGGTAGCTAGTTGCTTAGCTAAAGAAGGCCTCACAAAATGGCAAAATTTGATAAATCCTGCACTTTAAATACAGGTTCCACCTTGCAATCCAAGGACCTCAATTTCATTACTTCATCCTAGGATGAAGGGGGTTATACATAAGAATCAAAAGGCTACTTTAATTTTTAATAGATAATAGTCCTTTTCAGTGACTGAGTTAGTATTTGTTATCTAAGGAAACTTCTTCAAGGTCATCCCCTGCATCCTGGGTCATCATCAGTGGTCTTTGACTTTTGTCCTGTTCTTGGACTTTGATGATTTTGGAAGAGAGAGGCTGATGACTGTCTCACAAATCCAATTCACACACAAGTCAAGATATTATCTATGATTTAATTAGTCCTCTTTGAATAAATGAAGGATGAACAATTTCTTCTCAATTGTAGGTACTAGGGAACCAGAATTAGTAACAAAAAGATTGCTTGGAGAGTATGAAATTGGGGCAAAGAGAATTGTTGGGATAGTTGATTATGTGGCACATTTTGTTATCTTTTCATCAACAATGTTTTGTTAGTGAATATCTAAATAAGTTATGTTATGGTTTTGAAATGTTATATTGGGTTTATATATATATATATATTAATGATGATATTGTGAAATGATGTTGGTTTTCCTTCTACTTGTATTAGCTACATAGAATATTCTTTTCTTGCTGGACATGTTGTATCCTTACCTCAGTTATATTCCAAGTAAATTTATTTCACATTATAATTTAATCAAGTTTTCTTGACATCACAGTAGAATAGATAATTTGCCTGTCAATTATCCTTAGTTTTCATGAGACTTCCATCTCTTTTTTTTTTTTTTGACTTCCATCTCTTTCAATCACACTTCTTTGGTGACTTGCTTTTACACTCCTGTGTGGTCACTCCCTGTTTGTGAATATGTTGCAGTCTGCTCATAGACCATGGATCTCTCTTCTGTTCTTTCTATGATCCTCAACTGAGAGAAAGTCCCTTAGTATGTTGCCTGGAGGCCTTGTACCAATCTTATAGGGGAACATAGTTCAACAAGGGAGAGAGACATGAATGTGTGATGGTCTATATTGATGTAAGCTTAGGGGAGTGTAGTGATCGATTTATTAGAGTACTGTAAGAGAGTTAAAATTAAGTCCCTTATTTGCTTAAACTTTAGGGGAGCCCCAAATTCTGGGAATATATTTTCTTTGGATACTGAAATTCTTCCTACATATTGACTATACACTTAATATATAACACCATGTAAACTTGGGTTGCAATAGCAGTGAAGAAGGCTCAAGTAATGAATTAATACTAATATATATTATATTATATATCTATAGTGCTTTAAGGTTTAATGATGAAGATAATGCAGTATAAAATAATGTAATGTAGATTATTTAACAGAAAATGAATCATGGAAATTAAAAGAAAGTCAATATAATATCATAATACAGTCTACCCTGCAAGAGATATTAGAGAATTATATAGATTTTGTTACTATGTCCATATTCATTTTACATGTCCCATTGTAAACATAGCAAAAATTCAATGTTAGCTACTGAAAATTCCCTAATTTTGTTACTTTTTTTATATGCTGCCTATTTTAAGCAATCATTGCATTTGTGCAGTCTAGTAAGTAACTTTTCTGTCTTAAGCTATAAAAAAATAGAAAGGACCTAGATACATTTTGAGTGCTTCCTCACATCTCTGACTTACTGGCCTAACTTAGAGGATCTTGGATTTCATTATATGTCCCCCAACAATTCTTTGTCACTACCAACTTCCTCTGTGACACAGAGGATTATCGTAATGTCTTAGCTCAGTTTCTAGGCCTATTGCAACTCTATGTATTATCTAGCAGTCCTAGTCTATTGTTATTCATGACCCAATAATTTCAGTGTTGGGATTCAATCCAGAATATGTTATTAGAAAACATTATCTGTGCAAAGATATTCATAGTAGCGTAAGTAATTATAAACAAAAAACCCCCAAACCCATAATAGTCTAATGTCCAATAATGGGAATAGCTAAATAAATTGTGGTATATTCAAGAAACAGAATTCAGACTAAGCATGAGGTATAGAAAGAAATAATAGAATCACATATTTCAAGCTGGAAGGGATCTAAGAGGCCATATAATTCAAGCTCCTAATTTTACAGCTGAAGAAAAGTCCAGAGAATTTAAATGACTTGCCTAAAGTCACTTGTTATTTGCCAGAAAATATCAGAACTGAGATACATTCATTCATTTGACATTATTTGTTGACTACCAATTTTGTGGCAGGTACTGTGCCTGGGGCCTTGAATATAAGGATTAAAAAAAACATAATTGTCAAAGAGATCACATTTTTTGGGGGGTGGAGAAAAGAGAAAATGAGTATATAAAATATATACAAAATAAATTTAAAAGCTATACAAAGTAACTTATTGAGCAAAGGGAATGCCTTCTTTAACATGGGGTCATTGAGTTTCTTCCCAAGTAACTTTTTATTTTTTAACAAAAAGATAGTTAAGGGAGCAGCTAAGTGGTGCAGTAGATAGAGCACCTGCCCTGGAATCAGGAGGACCTGAGTTAAAATGTGACCTCAGACACTTAATAATTAATTACCTAGCTGTGTGACCTTGGGCAAGTCACTTAACCTCACTGCCTTGCAACCCCCCCCCCCCCAAAGGATGGTTAAAACCTTTAGGGAAATGTTAAAGATGTTATTTTACCTTTATATTAACAATATAATAGATAAACTCTTTCATAACATTCTTGGTAGAATGGTAAGATTCAACAAGTAATCATTAATGGTCTCCACAATGTCAGAGTGGTGGGGGTTTGACCATTATCTTGGATGACATTTTTAATGACGAATTCGATAATGGTGTATATATAGCAGGATTTTCACATTTTCAGATGGTATAAAGCTGAAAAAGATATTGTTCAGTTGTTTTCAGTCATGTCTGACCTCGTCTGGGGTTTTCTTAGCAAAGATATTGTTTTGCCATTTCCTTCTCTGGCTAATATTACAGATGAGGAACTGAGGCAAACAGGATTAAGTGACTTGTCCAAGTTCACACAGATACAAGTTGTTTAAGACCAGATTTGAGCTCAGAAAGATGAATTTTCCTAATTCTAGGCTCTGCACTCTATGCAATGCTCCACTTAGCTGAACCTAGGAAGGATAGCAAGTGCACATGATGAAAAACTAGAGGAAAAGAATGGGTCCAAACTAAGATAGAGATTAATTTTAGTTCTGTACTTCACAAGTAAAAAATGAGGAGATTGGGCTCAGAAGCAATTCTGAAAATAGTCTAAGAATTTTAGTAGACCTATAACATCCATGTGAATCAACAGTATGATGTAGTACTCAAAATGTAACATTTGGCTACATTGATAGGTATAGGAAGGCAAGATGATTCTCTTTCTCTGTCTCTCCCTCTCCCCATATACTCACTCACACTTTCTCTCTCTCTCTCTCTCTCTCTCTCTCTCTCTCTGACCTGCTTAAACCACATCTCTTTAGTTCTAGGTGTCATATTTTAAGACAACTCCTAAAAAATTGAAGATAGTAAACTTGGGTCTGCATTTAGACTCCACAGTTCCTTCTCTGGATACGGATGGTATTCTCCATCACAAGTCTTTTAGTATTGCTTTGATTATTGTATTGTAGAAATGACCAAATCCTTCATAGTTGATCATCACCCCATGGTGCTGTTAGTGTGTATAATATTCTTCTGGTTCTGCTCACTTCACTCAGCATCAGTTCTTGTAAGTCTTTCCATGCTATTCTAAAGTCTGTTCCTCATGGTTTTTTATAGTGTTCCATCGCATTCATATATACCATAATTTGTTCAGACATTACCCAATTGATGGGCATACCTTCAATTTACAATTCTTTGCTACTCCGAAAAGACTCTCTATAAATATATTTATTCATTTGAGTTTTTTACCTTTTTTCATGATCTCTTTGGGATATGGATATAATAGTGGTATTGCTGGAATAAAGTTTATGCATAGTTTTATTGCCCTTTGGGAATAATTCCAAATTGCTTTCTAGAAAGGTTGGATCAGTTCACAACTTCACTAATAATGCATTAATATCCCAGTATTCCTATATCCCTTACCAACATTGATTATTTCCTTTTTAGTCATATTGACCAAACTGATAGGAACGAGGTGGTACCTCAGAGTTGGTTTAATTTGCATTTCCCTATTCAATAATGATTTAGAGCATTTTTAATATGACTGTAGATAGCTTTAATTTCTTCATCTGAGAATTGAGTTTTCATATTCTTTGATTATGATCAAATTGGGGAAATGAATTGTATTCTTATAAATTTGACTCAGTTCTCTTTATAGTTTAGAAATGAGTCTTTTGTTAGAAACATTAGTTGTAAAAATTGTTTCCCAGTTTGCTACATTCCTTTTGATCCTGGTTGCTTTGGTTTTATTTTTGGGGAAAGTTTTCAATTTAATGTAATCAAAATTATCCATTTTTGTTTTTTTAAAGTATTCCCTACCTTTTCTTTGGTCATAAACTATTCCCCTTTCCATAGATCTGACAGATAAATTATCCCCTGTTCCCCTAATTGGCTTATGGTAACACTTTTTATGTCTAAATCCTATACCCATTTTTGACCTTATCTTGATACAGGATGTGAGATGCTGATCTATACCTAATTGCTGCCATACTTATCTTCCCATTTTCCCAGAAGTTTTTTTTTTATCAAAGAGTAAGTTCTCATCCCAGAAGCTGGAATCTTTGGGTTAGGCATCATACTTTAGAAGGGCGATAAAAGGCCTGGAAGTTATGCCATATGATTATCAGCCAAAAGAACTATAGATGCTTAATCTGGAAAATAGATTTAGTAAGGATATGAGAACTACCTTTAAGTATATGAAAGGCTATCCCCTGGTATAGGAATTAGACTGGGTTTTGTTGGCCTCAGAGAGTAAACTAAGGAACAAAGAGGAAAATTTAGGGTAGGTAACTTGAAAAACCTACTAATAATTGGAACTATTCAAAGATGCATTGAGCTGTGTTGGTACAATTATGTGCAAAATATTTGAGGAAATAATATGGTTTAAATTTTGATAACAAGGTTCATGTATTTGCACTTCTTGGGTAAGACTCAGAATGTCTTAACATTGATCAAATGAAATCAAAATAGCCTGGTTTCCCCAACTTTAGTTGACTGCTGGATTTTGTTCCATACCTATATATTGTTGGTCCCATTTGTTGTTTTTAATTCTGGGGTATTGAAGGAGACGTATTACTACCTGAAAATGTATAATGGAAATTTTAGGGTTTAAAGATGATGCTTCAGTTATTGTTGGTGTGGGAAAATTGAGTTTCCAGTATCATTTGAATCCACAATGAATCAAGATCAGACATATTGAAGATCAAAGGAAAGTTTGGTCTAAAATGAAAAAGAGCTCACAAATTAATTGTCAGAAAATTTAAAAAGATAGTTTAATATCTGGGGGAGACAGTTAAGCAAGAGGGGTTGCTGATTCCTTTCTCATCAAACATACACCTTGAAGTTTGAAGAACAGTGTGAACAGTTAAAAACAACTGCTAACTGTTGTGATGAAGGGGGAGGGGAAACCCCAAACCTTGGCATGGGCAAAAAATCCAAAAAAGCTAGAAAAACCAGAAAAAGATAATTTTATTCACTAAACTCTATTGATGAAAGTTACTTTTTAAAATTGAAGACTCTACTATAGTCAAAAGAAGTCGACTTAAGATTGTGAAATATCTGTATTTCTTTATTTAACTGTAAATCAGTATACCCTCCTCCTCTCAGTCCAAGTGTTTTGGGCCTCAAAGTTTTGACTCTTTTTGAGTAAATGTGAACTCTGCAAAAAATACTGACAGTATATAATTGGAAAATAAATAAAATGTTAACAAAAAATACTGATGGATAGCAGAATTATTCATGAATTACAGAAATTCTTAAATGTAAAGGTGGAATAGATCTTTTCATGTGGCACATTGGCACAAAAGTCTAAGAAATGTATTCAAAGAATGGAAAAAACATGTTTCATTTAATGGTCTGAGAACTCACCTGAATTAAGCCATATTGAAAACCTAGTCTATAATTAAGGCTAACTTTGGAAAAATAAACTTTGTCAAAGGTTGATATCAGCTGTGATGAATAGTTTCATAATGAAGACTTAAATAATGTCAAAATCTTGTGAACCCAATGTCAAATAATGTAAAGCAAAAGCATCTATTAAAATTTTTAATGTTAACAATAAGGGTTATTGTGGAAGTTAATTGCTTCACTCCAAATTATTCACAACCTATTTGTATTTGTAGAGTTTTCTGTCATTGGAGGTCTTCCTGTTGAGAGAATTTTTGGTCAGGTATATGTTAAACCAGTTGATCTTTGAGATCCTTTCCAACTCACTGACTAATCATTCCATTTAGAACTAGTAAATTTTTCCTAGTTATTAACTATGATTTATTTTAATCGTTTCTTTCCTTTTTTAAAATTTTTTTTTGCAAGGCAATGGGGTTAAGTGGCTTGCCCAAGGCCACACAGTTAGGTAATTATTAAGTGTCTGAGACTGGATTTGAACTCAGGTGCTCTATCCACTACTCTACCTAGCCTCCCCCTTAATCTATTTCTGGGCAATCACTTTGAAATGTGTTCTTTCAAGGCTTCCTCCAGGTAATCTTCAACTTGTCCCCTAGATGGGGCTTTTAAACTCTTTACTAATCTGTACTTGACACTTTATAAAGGTCTTCCTTATAGTGGGGGGACTGGAAGGACACCCTTGCCATACCCTCCAAGAGTCTTAGTTGTATTCATTCATACCTATACCTATGAGGGGACAGGTATCACATCCATGAGTTCATGAAGTGAGATGGGAGGGAAGGGAAGGTTTGATTACTGTGATTAGTTGAAATGGTCCTTTCTGAATCCTTGGGGAACAGCGGGAAGAGTGAAGACATTCCATTTTAAAATAGAAAAGACTGGCTCGACCCCTTCCGAATCCTGAGGCTGGGCTGCACAGGCCTCCCCTCCCGGACCACCCGCCGCGCCCCGGGGCAGGGCGCCCGGCTTCCCAGCCTCGGCGCCACGTGGGTTTGCAACACCTGGCGGCCCACGAGCGGACGAGCTGCCTTCCGGCGCGCATGTGCGCCTTGCTCACGCCTCCCTTCCACTCGAGTCCAGGTTGGCGGACGATGATTTCTAGGATTCCTCTAGATAAGCAGTTTTTCCGCGTGCCCTCTCCTTCGAGCCGGCCCGCTCGCTGCACGCTCAGAGCCCCAGACACTGTGGCACGCACCTGTCTCCCTAAGGGTCAGAGGCGGTGTTTGCGTCCAAGTTCGCCGCTCAAGTCCTCGGGCTAGGCTGCTTCCTTATCTCTATCCCTAACCAAGCAGTGGATAGAGCACCGGCCCTGGAGTCAGGACTGCCGGGGTTCAAATCCGGCCTCAGACACTTAATAATTACCTAGCCGTGTGGCCTTGGGCAAGCCACTTAACCTCGTTGCCTTGCAAAAAAAAAATCTATTTCTAACCAAAAGGTATCAGAAAGTTGCATCTGATTACTAAAGGTAGGAAAGACCCCCTGTCCTGGGCGCAGCCACACCTTCCCTTCCCTGCCCGAGACCAGTTCCAGCCGGATTCCTCCCGGACTGCCGAGCGCTCCAGGCGGACGGTCCCACCCCCAGTCCCCCGACCAATCTCCTTTCCCGCTCCAGTTCGGCGGGGTGGGAGTGAGCCGCAGTGAGATCGGATTGGCCGAGTCTGGAACGGAGGCGGGGCCAGAGGAGGCGCGGCCGCCCGAGGCGTCCAGAAGGGCTCCGAGATAAGGGGAAGTCGGCGCAGGCGCGAAGCAGTAGCCGAGGGCTCTACAAACGAACCAACTGAGGGACTCCCGCCCGCCCGGGCCGGGCGCCACGCGCGGGTACCCGCCGCCTCCCGCCCTTCCCAGCCCCGCGCCCCGCCCCTCGTCCCGTCCCGTCGCGGCGCTCCTCCTCGCCCCCGCCCCCGCCCCGGGGCCCGGCTGCGCACGCGCCCCCGCCCCGCCCCCGCCCCCGCCCTTAACCCCTCCCCGGCCGGAGCCCATCCGGCGGCGGCGGCCGTGGTTGCGGCTCCGGGCCAGGCGCGCGCCCCGGCCGCGCTCCCGCCGTGGGGGGAGGGGCCGCCCGCGGCTCCCCAGTTCCGGGCGGGCGGGCGGACGGACGATGACCTGCTACCGGGGCTTTCTGCTGTGCAGCTGCCGTTGCGTGGCGGGGAGCCGGGCGGCCGCCACGGCGCGGCGGCGGCAGTTAGGGGGAGTCGCGGCCGACGGCGCGGGGCTCCGGCTCGGGGGCTTGGGAGGCGCGGGCCGGCGGTCCCCGGGGCCCGGGCGGCGCGGCCCAGCCCGCGAGCTGGAGGGCGGCGGCGGCGGCGGCGGCGCGGGCGGCTTCCGCCCGGCCCGGGTCGTGGTGGTGGCCAAGACGACCCGCTACGAGTTCGAGCAGCAGCGCTACCGCTACGCCGAGCTCTCGGAGGAGGACCTGAAGCAGCTGGTGAGCCCCGCCGGGAGCCCGGCCTGCCCGGCCCCTCCCCGCCGCGGCCCGAGGGCCCGGGCCCGCCCGGGGTGGGGGTGGGGTGGGGGGCAGCGCCCGCGGGCCTGGGAGCGGGAGCGCGCCCATCCCCCAGGGGCGCTGCTCCGTGTGAGTGCGTGTGTGACCCCGCGTGTGTGCTGGAGAACGGCAGTGGGTGTGTTGTGTGTTGCAGGGGCTCCTTGGGCATCGTGCGTGTGTGCTTACGCGCACTACGGGTGGATGTGCTGTATGTGTTGGAGAGGCTGTTGAGCATCGTGCGTGTGCTTACACGCACTACGGGTGGATGTGTTGTATGTGTTGGAGAGGCTGTTGAGCATCGTGCGTGTGCTTACACGCACTACAGGTGGATGTGTTGTATGTGTTGGAGAGGCTGTTGAGCATCGTGCGTGTGCTTACACGCACTACAGGTGGATGTGTTGTATGTGTTGGAGAGGCTGTTGAGCATCGTGCGTGTGCTTACACGCACTACAGGTGGATGTGTTGTATGTGTTGGAGAGGCTGCTTGAGCATCCTCTGTGCGCGCGCACGTGTGTGTTTACACATACTAAAGGTGTATGTATTATATGTGTTAGAGTGGCTGCTTGAGCATCCTCTGTGTGTATGCGTGCGTGTGTTTACACATACTAAAGGTGTATGTATTGTATGTGTTGCAGTGGCTGCTTGAGCATCCTCTATGTGTGTGCATGTGTGTGTTTATGCATACTAAAGGTGTATGTATTGTATGTGTTGCAGAGGCTCCTTTAAGCATCCTCTGTGTGTGTGCGTGTGTGTGTTTACACATACTCAAGGTGCGTGTATTGGAGACAGATTCGTTGCTTGTTTGTGTTGGGGTACGTTGGAGATACTAGGAAGCTTTGATCCGTGGCCAGCGTAGTTGTCTTTGAACTCTGCTCCCTCCTTCTCTTGCTCCCTCATTGTCTGCACGTGAGTTAGTCTCTGCCCAGCGCCTTGCACATTTGGTAAGCCCCGTCACTGCCGTTTTTCTTGAGGGCACTGAGCAAGGGAGGAACTCCAAAAATGCAGCCAGATTAAAAGGGAGAAAGCTTCAGATAGCTGTTTTTTTGTTTTTGTTTTTGCTCAAACCTTGTGAAAATTGACCCCCCAGGGCGCCTCTTAGGGCCCTGGTGGGTGTTGATAGTGTGCTGCAGACACCCCCCCCCCCAGGGGTCTGTATTCCAGGCCTGGTAAGTCATAAGGTGAGTCCTTTTTTTATACTGGAACAGGAATGTGAATGCCAAACAAGTTCTGTGGGTCTGTTTTTTAAGGCACCTGTCTTCATAGTTCTTTTGCTTTTAAATATATTGCATGAATATATTCAAAAGGGGGAGAGCCAAAGTGCAGGGAAGTTAGGTAATTTAAAAAGAATTTTGAGATCTTCACAAGAAAATATAGATGCATTAAGAAATTGTAAGCATTGGAATCAAGCTCTAAAATAAGTGCTAAAAGAGACTGAATATTATCCTTCCCCAGTCCCTCAAATCCCACATGCATCAAGGAGCTTTTTCTAGGTTCTTCCCTCTCCCTTAGAGATAGTGCCTTCCCTCTGAGATTATTTCCCATTTACTTTGTATATAATTTGTATATGCAAGATTGGATGTAATTTCTCCCATTCAAATCTCATTTCCTTGAGGATAGGGATATTGTTTTGCCCTTCTTTGCTTCTCCTCCTCTTATCATTAAGCACTAGAGATATGTGTATTGGCTAACAGAAGTATGCCCAGCTAGATGAAGATTTACTGAGTCTTAAGCACAGTAACCAAAATCACTCCTAAACTACCTCTTTGTCTTTATTGTTAAACTACCAAATTTGTCGTTGAGATTTTTTCAACTTTTTATGATCTTTTTATGAAAGGTTATTTTGTTAAAAAAATTTTAACAGTCAACTTTTTGTAGGACTTATTTATAGTCTTAAGCAAAGTATGTATTTTATCAGTTAATTAGAAATGCAAATTATAAAGTACCTATTCACTTTTTGACTAAATTGTTTTCATTACCAACTTGGATAAGGGAAATGGAATTTTGTTTTAAGAGTACTTAAATATCTGCTAAATTATCCAACTTCTTATATAGTTTTCTGTATAGGCATGCTTTTATTGTCATTTGAATTAGTGCTGTCCATCAAATAAACACTGACCTTCGGGAAAGTATAATGAAGGGAATTATGATTAAATAATTAATCTTTTCCCCAAATATTAAAGATTCAAACAGATATTTTCTCTTCCCTCATCACTTAAAGGAAGTAGTTGTGAGTAAATTTATTCTTCAAAGAGTAAATGCCAGAACAGAATTAGATGAATTTTCTTATTTGTCTCAAAGAAAAAAAAGAAACCTCAAAGTGATATTTTGAGGTCAGATTTAGAGCTGGAACTTTTGTCAGAGGGCAACTAATTCAACTCTCATTTTCCAGAGAAGCAAACTAAGGCCTAATGAATTAAATGACTTGTCCAAGGATACATATGTGACAATTGTGAGGATTTCAACCTTGGCCTTCTGCATCCAAATTCAGTGTTCTTCCACTGTACTTGTAATTTTTGTTTTTGGAGGGAGAGTGTATGTACATTGTGAAATTTCTTCCTAAATTGTTAAATTCTGCTTTTGCTGAAGTTCCCTCATATTGTATTACACAATTATATTCCTTCTGAATAATCCAAAGAAATCATTCAACTCCACTAAACTTTAAAGGCCATAAACCTATCTGTAGTCTTCTGAATGTGAATTACCTGAACTTTTAAAATGTAGAGAAACTTTTGTTTTTAGGTTTTTGCAAGGCAAATTGGGTTAAGAAGTGGCTTGCCACTTCTTAATTATTGCCACTTAGCCGCCCCTAGAAACTTTCTCTGAAGATATGATTACCTACTTTTAAGGAGAGATTATAGAAATCAGAGAACTGAAGAAACTGCTTTAATAGGCAAAATTTTGTGTCAAAAAGATTTCTATATTATAAAAACAACATAAAGCTCTCAGTCACTTTTAGTGGTTCATATTAAACTACCAGTTTTTTTGTATTAGTTCTCAGCATTCACCTTATTTAGTTATAGAAAGTCTTATAAGGTCAGTAGTACAATTCAGGTGCATTGGAATGATTCCTGGCTAGAGATCAGGACTGGACATAGTATATGTATTGAATGAGAAGAAAAAAATCAGATTACAGTGGAATAGAAAAAATTTTATGAGCAAATTAGGGTAAAGGCATAAGGAAATGAACAGTATTGAAGTCACTCCCAGCTGTGAGTTGTTTTCTGACTTTTGTGGATGAAGGAAATGACAAAAAAAGTCTACAAATCTGGGGAAGGGATGGAATCCCTTCCATGTTTTTTTGTCTTATATTTCTAGAGTGGCTTCCTGTAGTCTTGTTTTTCCCTCCTCTTGTTTCACTAGGGCTCTCTGTGGCTATTCTTTGCTAATTATTTACCCTCTTCTCACCTGGATACTTTGAGGTCCAATGCAGAGCTTTCCTGAAAATCCCCTGTACTCTTCTGTCTTTGAGATAAGTCCTGTTTTAAAAAGGTATGCTAGGGAGTTTTACTCCAAGGAGCTAACTACCCAGAAATCAAATAAGAGAGTTAAAAATCAAAAAATAAAATAAAGTTCACAGATTTCTTGATCTAGTAGTTGCAGATAAACAGGTGGTTTCATTCAGAAGCAAAAGACTTAGAAGACACAGATTGTATCAGATTAGATACTTTTCTAATTGTGTGACTAAGCAAGATACACAATCCTCTCTTAGTCTGCTTTTTCATCTGGAAAATGGGGATAGTATTCTTCGATCTACCTGTAAATTATTGAGGGTATGGTTTTATAAAGAAAGTATTATACAAATATGAGAGTATTATTTTCTCTTGTACATTCATCTTTCTCCTTTCTTGGTTTATCTATATAGAACACCCCTCCTCTCTCCTTTATTTTTTTATTTTTTAATCATTGGACTGGTGAATATAGTTTTACCCTAGATCTCTATTCTGTTAATTTCCTTAGGTCCTTTGAAATGGGAGAATATATCAATTTAGATGGCAGAAATTTAATTTGATGCATTTGACTTTGTCATAGAGCCAAGTTACCTTGTTTTAATGTTTGGTATTTTTTCAGAATCATTAGTGCCTTCCTTGTGTTGGGAATATAGAATATTCAGTAAAGGAGACATAATGAAACCATTATTATAATTTGTTTATTTAAGAGAAGTTGATTGAGGAAGGTCTCTTGGTTAGTTTTGATTTACTAGGTGAGCCCTTTGTTTAAATCCGTGGTTCTCAAAGATCCAAGAGGTGAAAACTATTTGCATAATAATACTAAGGTGTTATTTGTCTAAGTACTCTTCCTTTTTCCAACTACATACCTTTGTGAAACTTGGTTTTCTTTATATATCTCAAAACAATGTATCTCAACAGATTGAAGAGAGAGAGAGAGAGAGAGAGAGAGAGAGAGAGAGAGAGAGGAGAGAGAGGGGAATCTAGCTAGCTGGGTTCTTTTGTCACACATTAAAGAAATTGGTAAAAATATGTAAAATAGTGCTGCTCTTCAGACAAAATTTTTTTGCTTTGGAAAATTTTAGTTTTTCATTTGATATTTATGTTAATGCATTTTTGTTATGGAAAATTTTAAAATATTATTACCTTTAATTACTAATACAGTAAATACTAATATAGTTCACATAGAAAAGCGTTTTGAAATCCTCAAATTATTGAGAATTTAAGAGTGTGAAGGGCCTTGATCCCAAATTTGAGAACCACTAGTTTAGACTTTTGCTTATTTCTGCATGTTCATATTGAGTACAAATGATAAATGATACCTTGTTGAAACAAATGTCAGCATATCAGATGAAGTGAATAGTTTGAAGTCCCAGTTGGGCAGTAGAGTTTTGGATAATTAACTCCAGTCAGAGTAGCCATTTCTTTGTGTTGGCCTCTAAGAGAAAGTCTATAGAGAATGTAGCTGATGAGAGGGGGACATTTCTTTCCATATGTCCTGATGGCAGAAGTATATTTGTGATTGTCCCAAAAGATAATGTCCAAGGATAATCTTGTAATGTCAGATGAGAAGGTGGTTTCTTGGGTGGTATCATCCTTAGGAATTTACCAAGACCGAGGGTTTGTAGAGTATGCTTCTTGAGTAGAGCAGCAGATGATCCATGACATTTCTCTGTCTCCCCCAATTAACAGCTCCCTCCCCAACAAAACCCTCCCCCCAATTAACAGCCCCCTCCCCAACAAAACCATCTTGTAGCTTTGAGGATAAGTGAGAGACTAAAGCCAAGTCATGGATAACTGCTTGAGTATTCACATGAGTGATACAGACAGTGGGTTCAGTGGTGGGAAGTATATTTATTTAGCAGCCTCCTGAGTGTCTTTGCCTTGGAGTGGTGGGATCAGAGGTGTGAGTGGTGTGGTGGTGAGGAAGTGTCTTAATCATAGGCTGGCACTTTCAATCTAGGAGAGAGAAAGCCACTCCATTTTTTTTCCTTTCCTAAGAAACACCCAAATCATATGGTGGTGGCTTAGTCAAGACTCCAGGAACCTTCTTGGGAAGAAGGAGGATTGTGTTTTTGATTATTAGCTGTAAGTGCCTTTTGTATTTCCTTTATCTGTTTCATGGGTTCTTGTGAGTCCGTTTTTGCCTTCTGTATTGTCAGTATGGCATGAAATAAAAACTATTCATTGTCTGATATGCATTGTACCTTGAATGTTCTTACTGGAGCAGGGAACTCTGTCAGCAAGATTCGTGGAGATTTTATTTAGAGCATATTGGGATATTTCTGGGGTAAGCAATGTAGGAGCATAATGAGCCAAGGAATATTGGTTTTTTTGTTTTTTTTTTTTTTTTGCAAGGCAATGGGGTTAAGTGGCTTGCCCAAGGCCACACAGCTAGGTAATTATTAAGAGTATGAGACTGGATTTGAATTTAGGTACTACTGACTCTAGGGCCGGCGCTCTATCCACTGTGCCACCTAGCTGCTCTAGGAATATTGTGTTTTTTGAAACAGCCTTGTAAATATGACCTCATTTATTAGAGTGCAGGACCTATGGGTTTCATACACATAGATTGTTATGATTATAAGTGTAATCTAAGATCTTTTAATCAAGGTACTTGGCATGTAGATACTATAGTTGTATATAATGTGTTTCCCATGGTCAGACCCTTCATATTAAACTTGATTTAAATTTTTGTGAAGTTGAAGAAAATCTCATTTCAGAAGTAGACTATTTGATTATGTATTCATAATGTGATTTTAGAGAATAAATGACTAATAGTTATTTTGCAAGTGTTTTACTAGTTGAGTGCTCCTATTTATTAGACACAATGATTATTGCCATTTCCTTGGGCAACATGGAAGCTTGTGTTCTTTGGGCCCAGGTTCAAGACCCATTCTTTGTTGTCTTATGTTCCTATTGCAATAGAATGAATATATTATGACTCCATTTCTGGAGCTTCTCATACTGTTGTATTATGGTGTACAATATGTGTGTTTGTGTTTAGCTTCTATATAGATCCACTTGGCAGTAAGGTAATATTCGCCATCATTGTATCTCTCATTAATAGTGTTTCTAAATCCCATGTATCCTTATTTTGCCTTCTGGGCTATTTAAGATTTTCATTTTTATATCTCTTATAATCTTGAACTTAAATAGCAATTACTAATATGTTAGTTGACTGAAAGTTAACTTTTAAGGTGCCCCTTCCTACACACACACCTTTTCTGCATTTTAATAGGTTGATTTTTTTATTTTAATGTTTCATCTTACATGTTAAAACAATTTAACATTCTTTTTTCAAATTTTGAGTTCCAAATTCTCTCCCTCCCCTCCCCCACCCTCCCATTGAGAAGACAAGCAATTTGCCTTAGGGTTATACTTGTGCAATTATACAAAATGCATTTCCATGTAATTTATACTGTGAAAGAAAACACAGACCAAAAAAAGAAAACCAACAAGGAAAATAAAGTTAAGGAAAATATCTTTATTCTGTATCCAGGCTCCACTAGTTCTTTCTCTAGAAATAGACAGCTCTGATCATAAATTCTTCAGAATTGTCTTGAATCATTGTATTGTTGAGAATAACTAAGTCATTTACAGTTTATCTTCATACCATATTTTTACTGTGTACAATTTCCTTATGGTTCTCATTTCATTTTGTATTAGTTCAAGTAAGTCTTCCAGGTTTTTCTGAGAACATTTTGCCCAGTTCTTATAGCACTATAATATTCCATCATAATCATATAGAACAACTTGTTCAACCAATCCCCATTGGCATCCTCTCAATTTCCAGTTCTTTGTTACCACTAAAAGATTTGCCCTAAATATTTTTGAATATAAAAGTTCTTTTCCTTTTTTTTAAATCTCTGTGGAATAGAGACCTAGTAGTGGTATTACTTGGTCAAAGGGTATTCATGGTTTTATAACTCTTTGGGCATAGTTTCAAATTACTTTCCAGAATGGTTGAATAAGTATACAGCTTCACTAACAGTGCATTAGTGTTTTAATTTTCACATATCCCTTCCAACATATATTACTTTTCTTTTCTTTCGCATGAACCAATCTGATAGGTATGTGGTGGTAGCTCAGAGTGTTTTAATTTGCATTTTTCTAATCAGTAGTGACTTAACAGCACTTTTTCATATGACTACGGAACTTTGATTATTTTGTCTGAAACCTACTTCTTCATGTCCTTTGACCATTTATCAGTTGAGGAATGACTTTCGTTTCTATAAATTAGATTCCATTTTCTAAATATTTGAGAAACAAGGTCTTAATTATTAGAGAAACTTGTGTAAATTTTTTTACAGTAATAATTACCAATTTTGCCCTCCATCCTTTTTTCTCTTGTTTATCCTATTCTCTTTCATACTGTTCTCATACTGCTTCTGAATTTCAGCTCCCCCAGTCTGCCCTCTTTTCTTTCTGTTTCCCTCTGTTTCTGTATGTTGATAGATTTCCACAATAACACATGATTCTTGAAGATAAAAATAGCTTAGGATGTGAAGGATTGACTGTTTAATACCAATAGTTCTTATAGAGAATGTTGATGGATGAGGTTTGGGATTTCCTTAAATTATTTCATACATTTAAGACCAACCCTGCTTCAAACTAAATGCCTTGCTTCTCTATTAAAAATTAAAGGAAAGTAGTTGGCAAATAACATTTTTCTTTTCATTGGGGAAATAGAAAACCTTTGAGAAATGGTCTTATAAACTAACTGTGTTTTTGTATTTGTTTCTCCTTATATTAATCCACCTAGCAAACTTAGGAGCCTTGGTGCCAACTGAGTCGTGTCCCCCCCCCCCCCCCCCCAATAAGCTCTCAAAATAAGGAAAAACTGGATTCAGTTCCAGATGTTAAAATGAATAAATCTTGACTTAAAAATATCTCATTGACAAAAGTGATCTAATGTCAGGAGAACCAAGATCTCCTCTTATGTGGGTAATACCTCCCTCAAAGCAGAGCACAGCTACTTTTGACTTCTCATCTTGTTTGTGCTTTTCTGATTTATCTTTCGGGTTCAAGGATTTCTAACATTCTTTGAATCATGGCAGCCAAGAATGACACCTGTGCTTCTGTTGGGCACAGATTTAAGAATTTAAATTGATAGGAATAAAAACAATCTTGGAACAAATCCTTTGCAGTATTTTCTTCCTTTCCTTCCCTTTCCCCTTTCTAAGATGGTCCAATTAAAAAATTGACAACTGGAAAATAAAATACAGATATTTTTTAGAATTAAGTACACTGAATCTGATCATTCTGACCAAATAACATGTTACTTAAACTAAGTAAATACTTTGTAAAAAAGTCCATTAACTTTTTAGAATGCTAAAAAGTGAGTACCATTTATTTCATCATTTAGTAATTTATTATATGTAATTAATATATTAATAATAATAAATATATAATTATAATAGACATCTAAGTATCTAACTTCTAGTTAGGCAATGGTTTAGTCATCATCTATAAAATGTTTGAATTCTCTTTTTGTGCTGGGAGCATATATTATTTTATGTCCTCAGTATATCTTGTCTGCTGCTTTTATAGCAATTGCATATACATTACTGTTTGAGGCATGTGATTATATTTGAGTAATAAAATAGATCTTTTCAAGAACAAAAGATAATTTGTTAAAGGAAAATAACAGATTTTAGAGTATTTTGGACTTATCTTTTATGATAATATAAATTCACCAAGTTCATTCAGTCACTTTTTTTGTTTGTTTACTTGTTTCTATAATTCCCCAAATCTGTGATATGGGGGTTCATGTCAGGTGCTATTTAAATTTTAGTTCTTTTCATTGAGTAGTTCAGTTCTCATGAAAAATGTATTTTCCTATTAACTAGTTTGCTATTGAAATATATTTAATTAGCTGAAATTAAATGAATTAAAATCTCATAAAATTATGAGCGCTTTTCAAGAGGTGATAATTTTATTACCTTATAGGAAGAAAATTAAGATTATAGCTCTGAGAATTTATATCTTAAAATATCCTGTTTAGAATTGTTCCAGGTAATGAACCTTAGGGGCAGCTACGTGGCACAGTGGATAGAGCACTGGCCCTGGAGTCAGGAGTACCTGAGTTCAAGTACAGTCTCAGACACTTAATAATTACCTAGCAGTGTGGCCTTGGGCAAGTCACTTAACCCCATTTGCCTTGCAAAAACCTAAAAAAGAAATTGAAGGACAGATAATGGACCTTCAATACTTAAAGAATCATTTAAATAGAAAAAATCTTTTAAAAGGTTATTCTTCAAATAACCTTGTGAATATTATTCAATTTAAACTGTAAGGAAATTTGGATAGGGAATAAGGATTTTTAAAAAAAATGATACTGATACCCTATAAAGCTAAAGATTATTGTGCTGAATTAACTTTCTATTTAGAGGTAATGTGAAAATATAGTAAGTTTGTGATTAATAGCAAATTTTATTACCCCTGGCTTGTTCTTTTACTTTTATCATTCAGATATTTAATTGTGTGTGTGTGTGTGTGTGTGCATATTCCTCCAAATATTTTTCATAGATCTCACTTTTCACTATCATAATAACACTATCTCACTAATGATGGAAGTAACTTTTATGGGCAGTTCAGCTATCCGGTCTGAAACAGAGAAGTCAGCAGAGCAGGCCTTACAATAAATATGTCACAGTTCATGATTTTAAAGCTTGTATATTTTCTTCTTAGGGGAAACCAGTCAATCCTTCATTCAATCTGTTTACTTTTAATATCCCCCATTCAGTCTGTATACTTTTAATTTTTTCACAATTCTAAAGTTGGATTGTGAAAGGTCTGAGCTCAGGGCAGATTAGAAGTTGGAAATAAGGTGAGCTAGAGTAGTAAGTTGGTGTTAGGAAGTGGAGAGATTTTTATATGTACATATATATGCATAGATTATGTATGTACATAAACACATACATAGTATTCATATAGACATAAGCAAGAATTGATGTCTTCTAATGACAACAAAAAGTATTACAAAGTAAATATAAGAAAAGTATAGCTACTGTGATAGCATAGCATAATAATTGAGGTTGATAATTTTTCAAAACAGCCCTTTGAGGTAGGTAATACAAGTTTAATTCCATTTTCCAATTGAGCAATCAGAAGCTGTGACTTACTAGGGAAGCACAATGTCACTTGTACAAGGTTACAGAGTCTTTCCAATGACTCAGAGTCATTAATGTAAACCCCACAAAGAGATAGAGAAGTGTACAATAATCTTTTTAGAAAAATTCTAGTCAAAACTTAGTTAAAATTTGTAAGTACCTTGGTTCTAAAAGATGTAATTTCCTATTATTCAAAAAAATTTTGTTCTGTATTATATCTTATTGTTGGTTGGTTGATTGGTTGTTTCTTCTTAGTTATTGAAGAAGACCAAAATGGCATCACTATGTTTGAGACAAATTACAGCATTCCCTACTATGGCTGATCAGACCAATACAAGCTCAACCCTTATTTTTTTCTTTTAATTTTTGCAAGGCTATGGGGTTAAGTGACTTATCCAAAGTCATACAGCTAGGTTATTAAGTGTCTGAGTTTAGATTTGAACTCAGGTGCTCCTGAGTCCAGGGCCAGTGCTCTATCTAGTACATCAGATAGCTGCCCCTTAAATCTTACTGTGCCTTATAAAGTTTAAAATCACTATATAAATATCAGGTATTACCTCATTTTTTTTTATTATGGTCTATTTTCTGTATTTTTGAGAACATCCATTTCCCTCTGAAAATCTGTCTTCATTTTCAAGACATCTGGTTCTGATGACTTTAAAAAGCTTTTTGCCATCAATCAAATTACTAGAAAAGGTGACTTTTTTACTGTTAAGCAAATTGTGACAGGAATTTGAAAGCAGAGAGTCGGATTAAGGAATTTTTGAAAATTCAGCAGGTGATCAGATTTTAGGTGAATATATTAATTTTACCATGATTAATGCCTGTTAAGGATGTCTTTCAATCCTTAGGTTTTAGAAATAGCTGTAAGTTTGAAACTAAGTATTGCATTTGACCTTAATTACTCTGCTGCTTACTATTTGTGTAACTGGTCATTTCTTATATTTTCTCAATATCGTTTTCCTCATGGAAAAAAAAATTAGGGAAGTTGAATGAGGTATGCTCTCTAAAGTCTCTTTTAGCTTTAAACGCTTTCATCTTTTGCTGTTATTATTCCCTTAATTTAGCCTAAGAACCAATACTTAATTTTAAATCTTAATATATTCCCCACAATAGTGCTACACAATGAATCTGAATAATTATTAATTGTAATAATGTAAATTATTATTAAATAAATATATAAACAATATCATTTACTATGTGGTACTTTATAACTTTAAAAGAGGTACTCAATCATAATTTAAAAGATTAGTTCTAGATTAGTAGAAAGGACAAAATTTATCAAAAAATATGTATTCATATGTATATATGCATATTTATCTTTTATGTCTCATTTACTTGAAGTAGACTCAAGTGCTTTGGTTTAAATTGTTACAGGTTCATAAGCTATTTTTGAGACTTCTCAAAATAAGAAATTTATACATGGGTGAGAAATCATGACATGAAACAATGACACTTCAATTGTCATTGAGAAATTTATCTTTGGCCTTCTGTTAGTTTCATGGACTTTTTCATAATATATAAGTATATAGTATAATGTCAATGACTTGAGAAAGCCAAATGCAATAGCAAAAATGGAAGGGGGAATAAAGAAAATTAGACAAACAAACAACTTCTAGAATTTAGGTATCCATGTTTATCTTAGTTATGAAATTTTGTTGTTATTCAGTGTTATAGATGGAAGTAAATATTATATTTATTAAATCCAATTTTTATAGGCAGTCATAAATCCTACTCTCATTGTCCTCTCAGATGGATGTGGCTTTATTGCAGTGAATAATAAGTTTTATATTGTACCTGGATTGTTTTTAGACATTTTGTTTCTATTATTATAATGAATTTTTTTTAATAGCTTGCATTAAAAGGATCCAGCTACAATGGACTACTTGAACGACATAATATTCATACCAGGAATGTGGAGCATATTCTGGATAGTTTGCGGTAAGACTTTTGAAAAACTGGGATAACCTTTTTAGCTTATGGGCTTTCCAAACTTTTGTGTATCAAGTTGTCAGACCTGGGTCTCAGAGAAATTAGGAGGCTTATCCTAGGTCTCCCAGGTACTAAGTGATAGAGATAGAATTTGAACCTAAAACTTGTGAATTTAAATCTAGCATAGTACTGCTTTCACTGCCTAATGCTTAGCTCAGCTCATTCTTTTAAGGTCAGCAACTAGGGGAGTTAGAATACAGATGGCAGTTGGAAATTCAAAGACTAGATCTTGTAGTAGCATTAATATTGCCCTTGAAAAATATTAACAAGGAATTTGTTTTAAAAATAATGTGTAAACTAAGAAAGAAGAAAATTCTTAAGAAAAGTTTATGGTAGGGGGCAGCTAGGTGGTGCAGTGAATAGAGCACTGGCCCTGGAGTCAGGAGTACCTGAGTTCAAATCCAGCTCTAGACATTTAATAATTGCCTAGCTGTGTGACCTTGGGCAAGTCACTTAACCCCATTGCCTTGCAAAAAAAAATTCCAAAATCTTAGTTACTATTTAAAAGATGACTTTTTAGCTTTTTTCTATTTTGGAAAATTTGAAGTAATTTTTTTCCTTCCTTGTACCTCTTAGGAATGAGGGAATTGAAGTTCGTTTAGTGAAGAGGAGAGAATATGATGAAGAGATTGTTCGATGGGCAGATGCTGTTATAGCTGCAGGAGGTAATTTTCTTAGGGGATAAGCATGGTGGATGATAGAACACTTAATTTGCTAAATATATTTGAAAATACACCATTGCCTTGCATAGTAGAGCTGTCAAGGCCATATGAGATCATAATTTCTCAATACTTCATGAACCAAAATATTAGGAGCCTTTTGGAGAATTTTATATTATTATTATTATTATTATTATTATTATTATTACTACTGTAGTGTGGTATGTATTTTTCAAAGACTGAAGGCATTTCACATATCGTGTCAATCAAATGGTTTAGGGTAATTAGGATTTATGTATATCAATTTTTTCTTTTAAAAACAAACTTAGGGGTGACTAGGTGGCACAGTGGATGGAACACCGGTCCTGGAGTCAGGAGTACCTGAGTTCAAATCCGGCCTCAGACACTTAATAATTACCTAGCTGTGTGGCCTTGGGCAAGCCACTTAACCCCATTTGCCTTGCAAAAACCTAAAAATAAAAAAAAAACCAAACTTAAATTATAAAAATAATGTTTTGTAAAATTAATTTGAAAGATCTGCACAGTCCTCCCCTTTCCCACCCCAGAAAGAACAAAGACAAAAAGCCACACACATATTCAACTCTACTCCATTCTTTATTTAGCTGCCAAAATAACCTCCTTAAAACCCATTTCTGATCATATCAACATGGCCCTCCCCCTACATTCAGTAAACTTCAGTGGTTTTCTATTACCTTCAAGGTCTTCTTTGTTTGGCTTTTATAGCTCTTTACAACCTGGTTTCTTCCCTTTCCAGTTTTCTCACACTTTCGTCCCTTTTCTATACTCTGTGTTTCAATAGCACTGGCCTTCCTATTGTCCCCTAAAACAAGATAGTGCCTTCAACTAAGTGGCACAGAGGATAGGGTTCTGGAGCTGGAATCGGGAAGACCTGAATTCACATCTAGCCTCAGATATTTTAATAGTTGTGTGACTATGGGCAAATTACTTAACCGCTCTTTGCCTCAGTTTCCTTCTCAGTAAAATGGCAACTAACTCCTACAGCTGTCAATATTGTTATTGTCATCTTTTGATCTTGTGCCTTTTCACTGACTGTTCTTTCTACATTCTCTCTTCCTCTTCATCTGTCTTGTGGCTTCCTACTTTCATAGTCTACATTTAACAGAAAGGTCTTTCTAGTATCTGAGAGACTACTTCCTAGCTCTTCTCCCTCCAATCCATAATGCCTTCTCTCTGAGATCAATTTCCACTTACACTGAATATAATTTGTATCCCCTAGGTCTTGGTTTGTTTTCTCAAAAGGCTTTTAGTTTGTGAGCTCTTGGAGGGCAGGGCAGGGATAGTGTTTTTTGCCTTCCTTTGTACCTCCAGTGCTTATTGATTGATATTTGAATTGATTATTGATCTCTGTGGATATTAATGAAAAGATACTGTATAAGTGATATTGTCAGAGAGATCTATAGCAGATTGTTATTATTAATTGAAGGATATTTTCTCATTGAATGAGTGAAATAGGTAAGGGTTTTGGTAATGAAGGAGTAGAAAGAGAATGAGATACAACATGTTGGGGAGGAATGGGTGAGGGATGAAAAAAGAGAAAAGAGTACCTGAGTTTTGGTGTCAACAACTAGTTTTTAACACAAAGGGTATGGTTAATTTGGCCTTATTATGTTTTCTAGGTGATGGCACAATGCTACTGGCAGCCAGTAAGGTCTTGGACAGATTTAAACCTGTTATTGGAGTAAATACTGATCCAGAACGGTAAGGAAAAACTTAGGAAAATCAATTCCTTTTTAAAAAATGAATGAAAATTACTACATAAGAAAATTCTTTCAATTTATGTGGATTCTCACATATTATCCCCCTTTGATCATTTTTGCATATCAGGAATTAATCTTTTACTTCCTGTTCCAAGCTACTATTTTGGTAAATTGATGGGGGTCTATCACCCAAAAGTGAGAAGACTTTTTGAAGCCTATCACTGTTGGTTTTTAAGCTGCTATAAAGGGAATGGAGCTGGGATCCAAAATCATTTGAATTGTCTATGCCTGTAAGTGGGGATTTTGCAAAGAGAGCTAGGCATTCCCTTTAGTTTAGTTTCCTTTCATTCAGCTGGTTCAGAGTAATAACTCATTCATGGAAAGGAAGGTATGGTTCTAGCTGAGTTTAATGATAGAGAATCTTTATTGAGGGAAGAAATGGTTTCCACAGTGGGAATCTTTTTTTTCAAATTGGTTTGGAGGGTGAAAACCTCTCTACATCAATAATTACTTTCTAGAGGGCTCCTTGAGTTAGCTTTGTATTGGAGAATCCTGTTGTCATGAATTTATGAATTCCTTTCTCCTTGACAAAAAAGTCTTTAAACCCAGAAAGAGAAACAGTGCCATGTTATTTTTGTATGGGTATACCATGGCCCAGCTTCTTTGGAAATTTGAGTTGCTTATTCAGTAAGTAATTTGAATGCCTGTTCTTAGATCTGGAGAGGTAGTTTATATTTGTATACACATTTACACCATGGAAGTAATACTTGAAATAATTTTTAAATGATAATTTTTCCCATAATTTAGAAAATCTTTTCTCAATAAGAAAACTAGTTAGTTATATCTAATTTTTGTAAACTCATGAGATATCTGGAAGTGGTGTAGCATAGCCATGATGATATCCCTTTTTATCTGGTTGTACTCATGGAATAATTCAGAAGGCCTCATAAGAGATTATATAATTTTTTTCCTTGCTTTCAGGTAGAAAGTAGTTAAAACCTTTTTTTTTTCTCTTAAGCTATTTGCTATTCTTGATCTCTCTTTGGAACAAGTTGTAGTGTCTCATAATCTTAAAAATCCAGCTTCAATTTCTTCTGCTACAATTTTACTTCATTTCTGGATATTCATTTGACTCATTTGGCTATAAGTCACATGGCAGCAAAATAATAGGCTCAGTAGAGTGGGTTAGAAATAAAGAAAAATGCAGGCTGGAACTAAGAACATTGAGTTTATTTCAGTGAAGACAACAAAAACAGGTTTATAGATGTGACTATATGTTTTGGGTATTGCAAAAATAACATTAAATTTGGAAAGTACTTTATACATATAAGGCGCTATGTGTATAAAACTAGTCCACTACTATGTAGATAGATGTTTTGAGTTGAGCTGTTGTAGTTGTTACTTAATTACTTATTTAACAGTTATTTAACAAGAACCTCATTGTTTATTGCCCTTAATGAAAGGATGCCTAATCCTTGCAGTGAGATGCATAGATAAAACCCATGAAATTCTTTTTTTTTAGAAATTTTATTTAAGGGACAATGGAGTCTAGTGATTTACCCAAGGTCACACAGGTAGGCAGCTATTAAGTGTCTAAGGCCGGATGTGAACTCGGGTACTTCTGACTCCAGGGCCAGTGCTCTACTCACTGCGCCATCTAACTGCTCCCTGAAATCCATGAAATTCAAACATTAATTCTGTGATTCCTTTTTTGCCTTCACATGTAACTGAATTTTATAATCAAAATCGGACATGGTTGTTTGACATAGGTCAATTAAGTAATTAAGCATTCATTCAACTTAATTTTTGTTTTCAACATTTTTTTTTGAATGATTTTGAGTTATATTTTCTTCTGCCTTTGTGTAACATAATTTATTCCCAAGTTCTTCAGAGAGAAAAAGAAGAAAGAAAAGAGAGAGAATGTGAAAGGTCAGAAGGTGAGATCAGAAACCCCATTGTTTAAGGAGGATAACAGTGGAGGCAAATGGAATGTAAAGCTATTTATTGAATAAGGAATGGTGGATTGGGTCAGAACAGACTCCAGCAGTATAAATGGGGAGCATACTTTTTATCGGTATGAGATATAGGAAACAGTGTGCTATAGTTTCCATAAGGATTGAGAATCATTTGGGGTCTCCAAACAACTCTCAATCTCCAGGGAGACCCCAAACAATTCAACTCCCCCTGGAGATTGAGAGTTGTTTGGAGTTTCAGTGGAGGTTAGAATTCATTTTCTCAGGAAATGATACTTAACTGAGCTTACTTACCTGGACAGGAGTCAAACCCCAGGTCTGAATCTTAACATTCCAACCTTCTGTTTTAATATTTTGGGATTAAGGTCAGTTGGAGATTAGGATCAGTAAATTGGGAGAGCAACTGTGCTTGACTATGGGAGATTGAGTAGACTGTCATCTCTGGGCATTGAGGGGGACAGTGTTGCTATTGGAGGGTTTCTAGCTGTAAAAGAGATGGATGGGGGGGAATGCTTCATGGAAATCATGACAAAGGTCCAATCTTTAATGCTGTTTCCTGCTGAAGAGGGGTGATATAGGATATACAGGAAAGTCAGTGGTGACCTTTGGATTAGAAGGCATCTTGATGTAGGGAAACAGGATGTGAACAGCTGTTAGAATTTTTTTTTGAGATACTCATTTTGCAATTTGTGTTTAAAGGCCTAGAGAACCTTTGGACAGTAAGAAGTAACTTGGAGTACATGACCAAGGTATATCCACAAGGCCCACAGATAACAATGGGTTTGCAGAACAAAATAGATGACAAGAGGACAAGCAAAAACAGAAGTACCAGGGGGTACCCAGCGGAGGTCATCAAAGACAGGCATTTTCCTTCTTTTAAGAAAAAACAGATCTTCAACTTGCGGTTTTTTTCATGATACATTCAATCCAGAGTACAACCTATAGGGAGTTGATAATATACATAAAGCAATAGCAAAAAAGAAAAACAACATTAATACAGAGAAATATGGATAACAAAAGCGTATTCCATAATTTGGTAGTTGAAACAAAGTATATAGCATATATTATGTAATAGTTACCCGGTCCAGGCAACATTGGTCTTACCAGTATGTAGGGGAACACTGCAGGGTACAAGGGAATGTTGTACATGCACCCTTGTCTTTCATTGGCTACTTGCTCTGATTGTGGAAATATGCTCAGGAGAGAAAAAACTGGTACGTAATTAAAGCAAAATCAAATTAGTCCTTGGTATTCAGCAGAATCTAACATCTCTAGCTCTGTTTGACTTTAGGTAAGTGTTACAGTTAACAGTCAGCCATACAGGGACATTTGGATAGAGCACCAGCCCTGGAGTCAGAAGGACCTGAGTTCAAATCCAGCCTCATACACTTAATGATTGTCTAGCTGTGTGACCTTGGGCAAGTCACTCTTAACCCTATACCTTAAATAAATAAAAATGAAAACAAATAAAACAGTCAGCTATGCAGTCATGGCTCAGGAATAACCAGGTGGAAAACACTCCTTTTCAAGGTCCATAATGGGAAAGCTGATCCAGAAGGTTATATCCTGTCCTGGACTGAGACTAAAGATTATTCTTTCAGCCTGTTTCCAGACACCTCCACCTGTGACAGTTTAAATTTCTCTGGGAGTTTGTGACCCTTAACCTGTAGAAGTTCTTCCAAATGGTAGAGTATTGACTATCAGAACAATACCTAAATTCAGACCCTAGAATAAAATTTATCATAGTCCCAAGGTCTTTTGCTTCAAGTAGCAAACTCCATCAGTTACATTTTAAGGTTAGATATAGTTGTTTTCTCTCATGGGTTGCTATAAGCAGTAAAAGTTTACAAAACCTACATAAGAGATTTCACTTACAAATGTATCACTTACTTTTGCAGTTTTAATTTGTCCTGGTGTAAAGACAAAATTATTAGAAAACATTTCTGTATTAGACCAGAATTTGCAGATCTGCAGCAAACCAAGCTCACTTTTTAGAAATTGCATGACTAAAATTGATTTATTCCCCAGGACCTTGCCTATACTTTTATCATCAAGGACTTTAGAGAAAAGAGCTGGGTTTGTTGTCCTGCTTGCCTTACCCATCTATCCTGTGGTTGGCTAAAATTCTTTAACCTTTAGGTTTCAGCATTACAATATGAGGTTAAACAATTTACTTTTTCATAAGTGATAACAAACAATTATAGATGTAACTTTCTCTTAACTTTGTGCAAAGATAGAAAAAAATCCAGATGGTTAGAACAAAGTTGATAAATAGCATTGCTGATGTAAAAACATTTCTCTATTGATTTTTCTTTCTTTCAGTGTCTTTAAACAATAGTAACCACTGACAAATGAAAAAATTTCAAATCCATTTTGTCTTTACCTTTATCACTACAAATAACATCAGATTAGATCTCCAAATAGACAACTTTTGATCTATGATTAGATGTTTCTAAAATCCCTTTTCCTTTCAAGATTTTATTTGTAACTCAGTTAACAATCTTACGGATTCCAAAAGTCATCTTGTTTTCAACAGTGCAATTCTAATTTCCCAATGTTTCAGTGGTTGAAAAAATTTGTCTTTATTTGTAATCACAACTATTAGAAACTTTTAACTCATACATATCTAGCTATATAGTATAACTATACAGTGACCATATTGTTAATACCTGACTTTACTTTTGAGTGATTTTTTTTTGTTGGCATAATTCCTAGAATGGAATGAGTCTTCGACTATATAGGAGTTGAACTGATCTTGATAGCAATTTTTTTTCTGAGAAAAACCTTAAGAAGGAAAGAGGAAGGAGTGAGTGTAGAAAAATTCCCACAATAGGTCCAAACTAGGGCAAGGAATGAGAGATAGATTATCCCCTTTCAAGATGGCATTTTCCAGGTAAATTTTACCCGTTGGCACTAAGCCACTTTAGTCAAGGATGAGTGATCCTCCTTCTCCCCTAGCTGTAGAACAATGGAAAGAAGGCAACAAGAAGAAAGCTAAGAGCAGGGGGATTCTCAGAGAATGAAAGCTTTTGAGAAGAAGGAAGTTTTGTCTAATTGAAGAATGGTATTTTTGATTTATTGACCTGTTCAAGGTTCATTTCACCTGACTTTCTCAATTGAATTGGGGCCAGGTGGTATAAAAAGAAGGCCATACATTTCTTCCTCAAATCCTGTCCCACAAATTTTTTCCCAGTTCTAGAGGAGTAAAGAGTGAGTCAGATCAAGGGTACGGTCCAGATCCTAGGAGATCAGGAGTTATTGAACTGGTGGGGCAGAGATGGGGGCGAGGTGTGATGTAGTTTGGGGATTTAGACTCAGTTTGAGAGGATTGGGTTCAAGGAGGAGGAGAATTTGAAAAGCAGAGCAGGAGCCCCAAAGGGAGAGGTTGCCACCTTAGTTCAAAAACAGCTGGATGTATGGGATTTCATTCCACTTGCCTTGCTTCTGACAAAAATTGTTAAGGTCAGTAAGGGTGTCAGGGAATTTTTGAAATTCCAGATCCTCATGAGAGGCAAGGATCCATAAGTAGCCCAGTGGTTATAACTAAGACCCACATGGTGGAGGGGGGGAGAAGGGGGGGTATCCCCGGGAGGGTGTCCCTGTCCACTGAGTTATTTAGTTTTGGTTTAAAGAGAAAGAAAGAGGGATCCCAGTTCCATTTCTCTGTTTTGAGGCAGTTCTCCACCTAGCTAGAATTTTAGAAAGGAGCACCTCACCCTGGCAGTCATGGAAAGGCGGAAGAGAGAGAATGCCTGGAAAAGGAGTCTTATATCTTGAATTAGTCCTGTCTTCTGAAGTGTTCATGGTGTAACAGTACCAGGACTTGGTAGGTCCAGGAGAGGTTCCTTCTGGCAAAATCAGGGAGTTAGCCCAAGTGTGCTACTTCAGTTACTTTTCCTTTCTCTTCTCCCCGCCCCCCCAAAAAAAAACCAGACCAGAAAAGTCAGAAGAAAAAGTACATAAGCAGATTAGCTTTGAAAAAGCTACATGTTGAATTTATTATATGCATAGAAAGAAAGCAAACCATTAGATTTGTTTTATTTACTAAGTCATAATGACTTTCAACATTTTTTGAATTTATTTTTGAATTTTACAATTTCCCCCCCCATTTTCGGTTCCCTCCCCTACCCCCCTCAGAAGGCAGTTTGTTAGTCTTTACATTGTATCCATGGTATACATTGATCTAAGTTGAATGTGATAAGAGGGAAATCATATTCTTAAGGAAAAAAAAATATAGTTTAAGAGATAGCAAAATTACATAATAAGATAATGATTTCTTTTAAATTAAAGGTAACAATCTTTGGTCTTTGTTCAAACTCCACAGTTCTTTCTGTGGATACAGATGGTATTGTCCATCTTAGATACCCCCAAAATTGTCCCTGATTATTGCGTTGATGGAATGAGCAAGTCCATTAAGGTTGATCATCAACCGCATGTTGCTGTTTAGGGTGTACAAGGTTTTTCTGGTTCTGCTCATCTCACTGAGAATTGGTTCATGCAAATCCCTCCAGGCTTCTTTGAATTCCCATCCATCCTGGTTTTTAATAGAAATAGTGTTCCATAATGTGTGTGTGTATGCACAATTTGTTCAACCATTCCCCAATTGATGGACATTCACTCAATTTAATTTTTAACATTTTTGTAAGATTTTTGATTTCCAGATTTGTTTCCCTCCCTCTGTTTCTTTCCCTCTTCTTCAGATAGCATGCAGTTTGATATAGATTAATGTTCAATCATGCTGAACATATTTTCATATTAGTCATATTGTAAAATAAGAATCAGAACAAAAGAGAAAAACCATGAGAAATAAGTAAGAAACATTTAAAAAAAGTAAAAATATTGTGCTTTGATCTACATTGACTCCACAGTTCTTTCTCTGAATGTGGATAGCATTTTCTGTCTTAAGGCTTTTTGGAATTATCTTGGATGACTGAATTTCCCAAGAAGAGTTTATCATAGTCGTTCATCACACTTTATTCAGCATCAGTTCATGTAAGTTTTCTAAGCTTTTCTGAAATCTTAGAACACAGTAGCATTCCATTAAATATTCCACAACTTGTTAAGTCATTTGATAATTGATGGGTATTCCCTCAATTTCCAGTTCTTGGCCATCACAAAAAAAGCTGCTATAAATATTTTTTTTGTACAAGTGGTTTCTTTTCCCTTTTTTGTGGTTTCTTTTCCCTTTTTTATGATTTCTTTGGGAGAAGCTTTTGAGCTTTGTGGAGGTTTGAGACAGTTGAAATAGTTATGAATGTTTCCCTTCTAGTGTAATCTGATAGAGATAGCAGTAGGGAAAAGTAACTTTAGAGGGGCTGGCGTGTAAGCAATTTATTAAATATAGCAATTTGTGTTTAGCATTATAGTTTTAGAGCTTGAAGGGATGTTAGAATCAGATGGGTTCAACAAAGGACACCTCCTTCCTGGGGTATTGAAATTACCTGCAGCTTGGTCTCTCTGTCTCAAATTTCTCTCCACTTCAAACCATTCTCTACTCAGCTGTAAAATTAAAATATAGGTCTGATCATATTTTCTCCTTTCCATTCAGTAAATTTCAGGGCCTGTTATCTCCAGATTCAGATATAAAATTCTTGGGATTTAAAGCCCTTTCTAGTCTTACTCTTTACTCCCCTCTTTGTACTGACACTCGCCTTTGCTATTCCTCAATTGTGACTCCATTTTTTGACTGAGAATTTTTAAAAATTTATTTATTTTGAATTTTATAATCCCAACCCCCCCCAGAAGGCAGTCTGTTAGGTTTTTTTTTTTAAAGTTTTTGCAAAGCAATGGGGTTAAGTGGCTTGTCCAAGGCCACACAGCTAGGTAATTATTAAGTGTCTGAGGTTGGATTTGAACTCAGGTACTTCTGACTCCAGGGCCAGTGCTCTATTCACTGCACCACCTAGCCACCCCTTTTTTTGTTGTTTTTATATATTCCTTTAAATATTTTATGATCATATCTCATTTTCAGACTTAATCTAAATTTTTTTTTTTAGGGAGCACCTAATTAGAACCTGTTCTTTGTCAATGACATTATCATTATTTTAAATTTCTTATTTAGAAAGAAGAGGTAGGTATCTAACAACATCAATATAACCTTGCAGTATAGAGAATGGTTTTCTGTTTACTCTAATTGCTTTCCATTTGGAGTGGTAGGAAACCTTTCGTAATTCTGTTATGATTTTGCTTTTTTCCGCAGAGTTTATCTTTGCCCATACCAACAAGTATAATCAAGAATTAATTTTTTAGAAGTTCTAAATTTTTCAGGATTATTCTTTCACTCTTATGCTTCTGTTACTAAAAATTCTTGTTACATATTAACACCACTGTTACGTCCTTAACTATCCTTTAGTGAGTTTTCATTTTGAAGATAGGTGAGATGATACATGCCAATATTTCTTGCTACAGGGTTACTGAGGTTGATGGTTCATTGAATTGGGGAATTCTGAGTTGAAGAAAGATTAGAGCCAAATGGAAATCCACATTAATCCAGGACCAGTTATAGTGAAACCCTGAGGGTGGAGGACTATGAGATAAACAAAGTAAAAGAAAATAGTCTAGGTTGAAAATGGAACCAGTCTAGGTGAAATAGAGAAGCTAAATCTCTGAAAAAAAAAAATAGTCTTAATTTTGATCCTTCATTAATTTTAAGTAACTTATAGATAAGATTTAATATGAATTCTTTAAGGGTATTATAGCCTCTTAATAACTTAACCTTCATCTTCAATGTTATTGTGTCATTAAATATTTCAATGATACTGTTCTATGTATTGTGTTGAGTATAAATTTTAATTTTAAATTGATTTGCTATTGTTTTATAATGGAAAATAAAGGTTTATTTTACAAGGTAAAATACAACTTAATTTAAGTTAAAATGTTCTACCTAAATTTTTATGTAAATACTCTTAATAAATGAAAGATCTCTCTTCTTCCTCTTTTCCCAATTCTATTAATATATAAAACAAAGGTCTGAGGGCCATTTATGTCTGCCTGTGAGATATACACACTCCTTTCCAGAAGCACTACAGAAACTTTATCGTGGTGAGTTCAGGTAGGATTGTCTTGTTCCTCTTTTTACATTTATGCAGAGATAAAATTTTATACATAGAAATTATTTCTTAGTTAAGTATGTCTTTTAGAACTACTGAACATGAACTGAGAAACTTGACTTAATAGGAAATATATTTTCAAATTAAGCATTAAAAAAGGTAAGATTAACCAATCAACTCAGTAAAATAGGTACAATTTGACTTCCCTTAGCCACATTTTAGGATTAATTAAAATTAAGGTCAACCAGTACTTGATATGCAGTTTTAATATAGCTGCTAGTAAAAGTTTCTCTGTATTTAAAAGAGGTTGATTCTTGATTTAATGCATTTAAAACTGATAAACACTACTGTAACACTGATATATATTTAATTATCCTCTATAGAACTTTCAACTACATCCTTGTTTTTTTGAAGGTAGACGAAGGTTGTAGTAGTGGAGTAGATCGTATAGTTGAAATTATTGACTAGAATTGGGTTTTTCATTTTTTCTGGAATTTCCTTTTCTTTTGCTCTAGTTTACCCTTATCAAAGAGAATAGTTTTTTTTTAATTCTAGTGTTACTCTTGAAGTTCCATCTTGACATTTCAAATACTTCTGGTAGGATTGAATTATAGTCTTCCCTCCCACTCTAGTAAGTAATGATAGTTAATGACAATAGATTAAATTTATAAAATACTTGGTAGACAGATATGTCAGAAAGAAGATCTAAATTTATTTGAAGGTGATCAGATTAGTTTTGAAATTTCATATTTTTCTGGGATAGCTCTTATATACTAAGGAAACTATTACCTAGAGTAGTCAAAAAAACACACTGAATTTAATTTTGACTATTTAGTTTAACTTAGTAACTACTTGTTGTCCTTCCAAAGAGTTTGGGTACCTTTCTGAAGTGTTTTGTACTTAAGAAGAAACCTCTTAGAATGATCTCTCTCATTAAATTTTGTATGTGTGTGCATGTACTTTTTGGGTCTGCTTTTGAAATTGGCATTAAAGAATTGGGAAATGAAATTTCATTTAAATTACTATTTAAATCTAAATGTACTTATATTGTTACCTCTTTTAGAATTGGAGTTCAGGAAAACATTACTTTAGTTATATTAATGAGGTAACAATAGATTTCTGAACCAAATTCCAAAATCTTACTTTAGTAAATCCATTTAGGATTTTCAGAGAGGAACAAGGATATAGTTTGAGACACCCTATCCTAAATTAGCCATTTCTTGATTTTTTTCAGGTTTTTTTTTCCAGGAAAATATTTTATTCATAAAATGAAGAGTTTTTATCATGACTAATATGGAGATATGTTGAACACAATTGTACATATGCAACTTTTAACAGATTGTTTTCTGGCATGGGGAGAGGGGACAGAAGGGAGCATGGTAGAAAAATGTGGAACTTATAAACTTATATGGATGAATGTTGGAAAAAACTACCTTTTTATTTAATTAAAAAAATAAAAATGGTGGGTTTGTACATTTGATGTAATTGTTGAAATATATAATCTTTGTTACACTCATGTATGCCACTCTGAAATTGTTTTTTTTTTCCCCAAGATGGCTTTGGAGGCAGCGAATCCGGTTATACCTTGAAGGAACTGGAATAAACCCAATTCCTGTAGATCTTCATGAACAGCAGTTGAGTTTGGATCAACACAGCAAGGCCCTCAACAATACAAGAATCCATGATCAGAGTACGTTAATGGAGTTAGAGATGTAGCCAATGTTATACTTCATTTAAGGTCACATTGGTTTTTGTTTTCAATTTTGAGATTGCATTAGCTATTTTGTATATTCTTCTACTTTCTGGGGTACTTTAGAATTTATTACTAAAATAAAAAATTTAAAACTCTTAAGAGAAAATTCCATGGAATCATCAAGAAACTTTAGTTATGAATGCTTTTGGGGTGAAAAACAGATTTTTCCTTTAATTTACAATTTTTCTTTTTTTCCCCATTAAGATAGATAATTAAGAATTGGATGTATCAGAAGATGTAGAAATATTTTTTAATAGATACTAGAAATAGAGTTTTCAGTCTCTTATCATAGATGTTACCTTCACATATATTTCCTTCCAAGTTTGACATTTCATTGCACCATATACTTATTTTTGACTTTTGCATAAATCAACTTGCTCATCCTCATCTCCTTTTTCTCCAATCCATCTCTCAATATTTCTATTGAAGATACGACTTGTTTTTCATTTTTACCTTTTGATCAATCCATCTTCTTTTATGATTATGTATTTTCCCCTGATGATATCCTTTAATTCTCTTCCTTAAAGTTCTTTCTTATACATTGTAGTCCCCCTATTGCTCCATATGTGATGTTCATTTTCAGATTTTTGAGGCAGTTTCATGTCTCATAGCTGTATAATATCACCAGTAGAATATTGGTATTAAAATAATGAGTCTTTGTTTCTGGAAGAAGATTGGGATTATTAAGAATTTTGCCTACTCTCTTCCTGCTTACCTTTGAGTCTAGCTCATTGTTTTTTGGTCTTCTCTGTTCCAGTTATCCATGAATGAAAAAGCTCTTCATGTCATAATCTGGGCATTAAACATTCTTAATCTCCTTCCTTTTTTCCTTTGGGGATCAAATTTTGGAATTTTAATTCTCTTTCAGGAGGCTTACTAATGGTTTTGAGACTTGAACCAATACAGGGTCATCCACATATAAGAAAAATTGAATGACTTTTTACCATCCATAAAGATTTCATCTTAAACTTGCACTTGATTGGAACTCCTCCATCAAAGGGAAAAGCAATTTTTAAAATATATCCTCTTGTTTTATAAATTTCCTGATGTTTGTTAACCTTCAAGTCATAAGGTCATTTATGTTATATCTTTAAAGAACATTTCTTGAAAGATGTTTGGATGACAGATACCTTGTTGAAAGAGAGAGTTATTAATTTGGAACTTAATTAAACTGAATTAATACTTAAAAAAATCAAACAAGTACTGGAGAATCTTGTCATCTTTGTATTTTTGAGGCAGCTGTTTAGTGGTAAAGATGGGATGAGCTATAGAATATTGTTTGCTGAAGTCTTGTTCTCTATTATTACCTTCATTGTGGATATGTATGTAGGTGATTATCTTTAAATTTATTTACACAAATGTCTAAAGAATGCCTTTAATGCAACAGACCTTTCTCAAGATACTTGCATTTTTTAATATTATAGGATTAGGGACCTGTTATTTCACTGGGAGATATAACTTTTGCCAATGGAGGTCAGCACCTTTTTGAGCTTGGGTTGTTTAGAACACTGATAAATTATGGACTTGTCCAAGATTACAGACCCATTATGTATTAGTGATAAGACTTGAACCCAGATTTTCTTGGTTTTCAGATCAGTGCTCTGTATATTTTCATATATAGAAGGGAAGTAGGCCTGTATATGTTGATAGCTCTTTTGATGTTCTTTAGTCATTTTTTTTTATATTGGATCTAAACTTTTTTTCCCCTTCAGCTCCCCTGTAAATTAGTCCTTCTATAATTTCGTAGTTGTTACTTCTCATACAGATTTCTTCCCTGTGTTCCCCTGGTCTTAATCTTGTTGCTTTTACTTTCTTTGCTTTAGTGCTTTAAATTTATTCTCTTTGCATTAAGTGAATTTTATCTTTATAAATATCTTTTAATATTTTTCTTTCAGAACTTTTTTTAATGTACAAAAAATAAATATAGTTTATCAGTCTGTCCTGTAATTGGATGGGGAACAAGGCTATAGCACATCTCAGACTATGTTGTTGGAATCCTAAGGGTGGTACTTTTATAGTTTGTTATGTAATTACATTGCTTTCGTTTAACTATTTATACATATACCTATATGTATTGTGTGTTTTGATCTCTCTATATATGTATCCACACCTGTGTATATAAATATATACACACACATACATATATTGCTTTTGTCTCATTACCCAGAAAACTTATGTGCATATTTTTTTAAAAGGGAAAAAATTTTGCAGAATCATCCATCACATTAGTTGTATCTAACAGCATACACAGTATTTTATACTTCCAAGTCCCTCTCCTCTGTAATGAAGGAAGAGAGTTATATTTTCTTATGTCTTATCTTGGTGATTTTTTAAATTGACATTCTGTTTCATTTCATTGGTCATTCCCTTTACTTTGCTGGGGTCATTGTGTATATATTATTTTTCTGGTTCTGCTTACTTGGTTGAACAGCAGTTCAGATAATGCTTCTCTGAATTTTTTATTTTTGTCATAATATATTCCATTATGTTTATGACTTACAATTTTTTAATTATTTCCCAATCATTGGGTATGAGAAATTTTTCATTTTCTTTCTAGTTTTGCCCCAGACTTATTTTTGAGGTACCTAGTGGAGTGATCTCTGGTTTATAGGGCATAGATATTTTAATCCCTTTTTTTGGTCAAAAAAATTCTGCAATTCTCTGGTTGAACTAATTTATACATCTGCCAATAGTGTGTTAGTATGTTGGTTTTCTTAAAGCCCCTTCTTTGTAGATATTATTTGTTAATTTTATAAGTATGAGATGAAATCTCAGAGTTGTTTGATTTGTATTTCTCTATTAATTATCTGGAGCAGCCTTTCATATGATTGTTAATGTCATTTGTATTTCTTCATTTGAGAACAGGTTTGAGACAACTTGCTGCCTTGCCTTGGGTTGAATGTACATGAAAGAGGAGGGATGATTGGATAGATTCATTGAATAGCTTCTTCCCTTCCTGGAAAAGGGATGAAATATTCACATGGGACAAGGAGTTAAATCTACCTCATCCTAATAGATTTAGAGGGAATGAGCTGATGGGAGAAGGCAGAAGAAAGTTTTGTGAATGTGACTGTGAGTCAGATGACCAGTCTCAGTCAAGAGCATTAGCTATAAATTAGTTAAAAAGTTGTAAGAAGAGGAAAGATGGTTTGGAATGTAAGAGTCTGGGAGAGACAATAAAAGAATTTCTGGACAATAGTAAGGGCCTGATTGATTTTGAAATAAATTGATAGCTGATCATGTCAGTGTAGTTCAGTACAGTGGTAGGGAGAGAGAAACTGAATGCTTGTGAACTAATAAATGTAAGAATCAATGTAATGGACAGGAGTAGGTGGACATCAATGACTATTTGGATGGGTTGGGAAATAAGGTTCCTGAAGGATTAGGAGGATTTGTTCCATTTTTTTCTTTGGTATCTAACTCAGGACTACCATGTGTTAGCATTTTGTTTATTGAATTGAATATTGGTGATCATAAAACATGATAGGCTAGAAGTTGTGAATCTGAGTCTTGTGGAAAACAAAAACAATATAGTGCCTGATGGTTTGAAGGCAGTGATCTTTGTTGTTTTTTTTGCAAGGCAATGTGTTTTTAAGTGACTTGTCCACAGCTAAGTAGGTATTAAGTATCTAAGGTGGATTTGAACTCAAGTCCTCTGACTCCAGGGCTGGTGCTCTATCCACTGTGCTACCAAGTTGCCCCTGAAGGCAGTGATCTTAACTTTGTTCTTGATTCAAAAGACAGGGGGCAGAGAAGCAGAAAAAAAACTATCAAGAAGCAAAGAAAAGATGGACAATTTTGAACACAATGTGATATTTATTATATAGACTTTCTTGAAATAGAAATTTATTTTTCTATTATGAATTCTTTTTATTGTTTGCTGCTCACATGACAAGTTTTTTTTAATTTATAAAATAAAAAAATGAGGAAAAATAAGATAGAGGAATTTGGCCGGCCTTATGGTGAACATATATTTTATCTTTTGTTTGCAGAATCTTAGGATTTTTCTCATTGATATTTTTCAGTACATAATAATTTAAACATATTAAGGTTTATGCAAATAAATGAATGGTAATAAAAATGGCACACATGCCTCTATTCTTAATGAAGCTCACTTGGGGATTAGGGAATCATAAAGGTTAGTGGTTATTGATATAGTACTTTTTTGATAATAAGATTCAATGTTTTTTCCATATCCTTCTATCAGATTCCTTGAGAATTATATTTCAGTGCTCTCGAAATTGTGTTGCATCTAACAAGCTTTGAACAGTTAATATGAGGCTGTTATTTCCATCTTGTCTTTTCATTTTTAATGCCCCATGCAGCACATTTTGGACTGATAATAGATTTCAAATGTGGTGGCTCTATTGTCTTTGACAGTGGAAAAATTTGTTACAAAAGTCATCATAGATCTTTTCCCATTTATTTTATCTAGTGTTACCCCCTTTCAAGTTTTGGCTTCATGCTCTTTGAGTGATTTTTCTCATTTGGGCTTCTGGACAAGCTTGCTATAAATTTGTTCCTCTCACTTTTCCTTGCTGTTTTAAGGCAATACAACTTGGTCTTTTGTTAACTTCTTCAGTAAGAGTGTAAAAATGAGTTCATGTTCTCTGCAAGATCAAATGTTTTCCAGACGAGAATGATTTCTGGACCCTTGGTTCTCTTCATTGTAGCAACTGGTTTAGATAGGTAAAACTTTAGAAAATGGTTATCATCTATTAATAGCTATTCCTCCATTCATAATTTCCCACAACAGTCTGATTGGTATTCTGATTGTATTTCATCTCTCTTATTTTACTTCTCATTTCATTTTAATTTTAGAACTTTATTCTAACAAGTTGATAGCTAATTTGAGGATCACTCCTGCATCAGTGATGAGATGAGTCCTGTCTGCTAAAATATGATTAGTAGTTTTGTTATTTGAGAGTTCTTTATTTATATTTGGTTGGTACTAAAAGAGAAATGATTAGAGGTACCAAGGATCACCATAAAAATGAATAATAGGTTTAGTATCACAAAGAAAATAACAGAGATAAAGAGAGATAAGAAAGGAATTTCAAAGCTAGAGTCTTCTTATGTAAGAGGTAATAAAGTTCTAACCAGTGGTAGTAGCTAAGACTCCCTAGGGGTTGTTTCTCCTGAATTGTCACTCATTCATCTGTTCTGGGGATATTTAAATGGTTGCTATAGGGGGCAGCTAGGTGGCACAGTGGATAGATCCAGATAGGCCCTGGAGGGGCCTGAGTTCAAATGTGACCTCAGATAATAATTGGGCAAGTTGCTTAACCTCATTGCCTTGCAAAAATGAAAAACAAATGTTTACTATAAATGATTACTCTAATTATATGATCATTGTTCTATACCAATATAGTCCCTACCTTTATTTCTGGGCAAAAATAACTCTCTACTAGTCACTGATCATGTCAAGGTTTTACTGTTTTTCCTTAATCTTTTTCCTTTTCTTTCGTTCAATACATTTCTCTGTGAATTCTCTCTCTATATTAACTTACTGGCATATTATTTGAATGTAGTATTTAATCCAAATCACTTCTCCACTAGGCCTCTATCACCTCAACCCATAGTCTATTTACCTTCTTGGTTACGATAAAATAAATACGATAGAGTAAAAAAAGAAATTATTAAATAGCATTGAGGGCCTCGTGGAGGTTATATGATAAATTTGTAGTGGGTGAAATCAGTTTAATTTTGTGACTTTCTCTAGTGAAACTCAGCAGCTCTGGAGCTGGAACACAAAAATTGGATGGTGGGGGTTACCCAGGAATGAGGATTCGCAGCTCGGAAACAGTGGAAGGTCAGTGGGACAAGGGATTCTAGGGAGTAGCTAATGAGACACTAAAGTCAAAAGCATGAGGTAAAAGTTTGACTAGCTAGGAGGAAAGGCAAACCAGAGTAGGACATTTGGGTTGGAATAATAGGAAAAATGTCTCCCAGAACTAAAGTCCACAATAAGAACAAAAAATAGGTAGCTGTCTGAGAAAGTGGAAGAGATAGAAGATAGGAGATCATTCATGGTCAGTTATTTTGGAAGTGATACAGTTCTGGGAATGAGTTAGAAAAGATTTTTGGAGTTGCTGACATTAAAAAGTTGAGAGGTTGGATTGAAAAATGGGGTTATCACTGTGAACTTTGAAGGCTCTGAGCTTAATAAAGTGAAACTGGAATAGAGTAGAAGACTATTAGTTATTAATAACTTATTAATGTTAAATTCTGAGAATATATCTTGGAGTCAGCAGATGATTATAGCAAGAAGGGTATTATAAATAAATTGAATGACTCTTTGGAGAGTGGAAGTAAAGGAATAGTCTTAGGGTAATAATCATGATACCCTTCTAATGCTCTAAGGTTGATAGTAAAGAAATGACTTTAAATTGAGTCAATTTATTACAAGTTGAATGCAAGCTCCTTGAGGGCAGAGGGACTTCATTTTGTTTTCAAATCTCCAGTGTCCAGCAAAGTACTTTGAACATAGTAAGTACTTAATAAATTATTTTTGAATTAAAGTCTATTTTGTGACAAGTTCTTTGCCAAGTACAGGGAAAAATAAAATTTGAATAAAATATAGTTTCTATTTGTCATAGAACATATAGTTTAGTAGAAAGATATAATATATGTCTCAAAAAAAATGTACTCTTTATTGGTTCAAAACTCTAATGGCTTTTCTTTTTCAGAAAATAAACATAGAATTTATTCACCAAAGTGTGTGATTTGGGGAACATCTTTTATATACAGTTAATTAAAGTAAAGAATAACAGTACATAAGTAATAGAAATATATTAAAAAAATTTTTTCTTTTCCAGGAGAATCAGATATTGATCTTTAAGGTGGCATTTGAGTTGATCTTTTAAGGGATGAATAGAATATTGAATTCAAAATCTTTCTATTGATTGACAAGATTTGTTACTTCAGTTTTGTTTTAGTGATTTGCATTTGGGGAAAAATGTTTGAGATGTATATTGCTTTTTTATATATCTTGCTTTTTTGCCTTTTGTGTTTTTTAATATTATTTTTAGAAAGGAAGGATATTTCTTTGTATAGGAACCAGAGTTGAATCCTGGCATTGCCACTTATTACTTTTTTACCTTGAGTGGGTCACTTAATCTCAGGGGACCTCACTTCCATATCTAAAATGTGGGGTTAGACCAAATGACCTCTAAACTTCTCAGAGCTCCAAAACTTTGGTCGTAATGAATATTGTTGTGTTTGCTGGAGACTTATTTATCTTAGTGACATGTTAAGATAAAAGAAAGTAATAGATATATGGGGTGTCTTGTGTTGTTAGTATAGAGAGTTAGATAGAATTTTTCAAAATTCAAAATGCTTTGCTCTTTATCTGGTAAAGACTTGTTTTTATATGTGAATTAAAAAATTGAGTGAAAATTGTATATGCCATTTATGTGATATACTAAAGATGATAAATTTAAGTCTAATTTTTTTTCTATCCTTGAGGCACTTAATATATATGCAGATATATTGGTTGGTATTAGATGATATAATTATATCTTGATGTATGTTATATATACATTCCCTAAAAGTTGTGAATAGAATTTTCATTATTTAGATTATATTTGTGAGGGAATTTACCATAGGACAATAAATAACATAAATGGTTTATCTTAAGATTTCTTTGAATGCTAAATTGAAGAATTGTTTCAATAATCAATGACTATCCTTAGTTTGTTCTTCAAGTCTGAACTTTCAAATATGTTTGAGCGAGAAATATTTTCTTTGTTTGCGAAAGTAAAATGTTTTCAGTTGTCAGATATTAAAATAAAATACCTGAGAAAAAATGTATGGTTAAGTGGCATTTGTGAGTCAGATATCAGTACTAAAAAGTTTCTAAAGATGTATTTTTAGGTTAATATTGTTGCTAACAGGGGAGGTGGTTATCATGTGAAGAACTTACCTTTGTGAAGAAAGGATGGCATTTTGAATTTTGTCTTAGAAGAAATTTATTTCATTGGTATATGTTTAATATGTGTATTTCCAAATTTAAAAATAGAGGGATAATCTTATAAAATTTTCATGTTAAAAAATCCACATATTTCTAAAAATAGGTGCATATTTAAGTTTATACGCATATATACATGCACATATAGCTAATTAGTAGCAAATGTATTAGTTATTAATATTTAATTATCCACAGAATCTGAGGTTTCTGGACAACAACTTTTACCAGTGAGAGCACTAAATGAAGTCTTCATTGGGGAGAGTCTATCATCCAGGTATGTTAAAAAAATTTCTGCTCTTAAATTTGTCATTTTTAAGCTTGTTGCACAGTTCTTTGGAAATTCATTGAATTTTTTTTTTTTTTTTTTTAGATTTTTCAAGGCAGTGGGGTTAAGTGGCTTGCCCAAGGCCACACGGCTAGGTAATTATTAAGTGTCTGAGGTCGGATTTGAACCCAGGTACTCCTGACTCTAAGGCCGGTGCTCTATTCACTGCGCCACCTAGCCACCCCTGAATTTTCAAAACATAAATTTGAAAACAAAATTTACCCTTTACTTTAGTTGACAAATTAATGTTTGCGCATGTATTATACAGTTTCTGATTCCACTTTAATTTTATATTTTTTCATCCTCCCCTTTATTTCAAGTGCATTCCTCCATTTCAGACTTTGATTATTCAGTTTTGCATCATAAATTTAGTTTAAACATTATTCTGAGGCGCTCAGATGGATGTATAAAAATCAAGATAAAGCTGATTTGGTTGTTGATCATACTTACAATACTTGTAAACTTGTTTTTCCTTTTGTTAATTTTATTAAGGTAGGAAATAGAGACTTAGAGTAATTTGTTTGCATGATTATTTGCCATTTAGCAGTCACTAGGAATTCGATTTATAACTGTATTTCCCCCTCTTGGTATAGGTCTGAATTTTCCATTACTTATATAAAGCCTGTAATTTGCTGCAGATCAAATATTGTTACAGTTGATATGAACAGTGAGAAAAAAATTTCTCAAACTATATGTCTACTCATCTCTCAGGTAGTATTGTATAGAACAAAATGCCAACACAATAAAAATTTGGATTTTTTTTTGTGTTGTAATAGTATAATAGATTTGATTTGTATGTGCCAGATTAGGAGAGACATTATTGTATGAAGACAAATATTTATAAGGCCTAACAACTCTTAAAGTAAAATAAGATCAGTAATAGATATTTTTGTGTGTTAGCAGTAATAAAATGAGAACTTTTTTTTTTAATTTCATGATATACAACTCTGCCTTTAATAGAGAAGGAGAAAACTGAGGGAAATTGGACTGCATTCCCACTTTAAGTATTTTTGTGCTATCGGGCACTTGTTACTTCATAAACTGATCATAGATTATTATCCCTGGAAGGAACCAACTGTTTTCAATTTCCTCTTTTGAATAGATAGGATTCATATTGCTTTTTTGGTCCCTTTGCATATTATGCTGTCATTCACATTATTAAATAAAAGATTGCGATTATATACATTCTACGCACCTGTACCTTGTAAGATTGCAGCCTATTCGTTTGTGATGCCATTCATTAGAAGAAAATTTGCTATATATATTGGTCTTCAACCTCATGCAAGAGGTTTTGGTTATTTACCCAAAGAATTTCTATTTCAGTGTTGAATTGACACAGATTCTGATCATGATATAGTGAGATTGCTCTATATTTTATATTTCCAAAGTGCTATATATTCCTAATAATTCTGTCTTATTTATAAGCTTAAGGTATTTCAAAGTTAGGAACATTTAATACCTAAAAAAAACCCCAAAAGCCCATTTTTTCCCATTTTCCTAACCTAGAATGTCTCATTCTTGGGCTGTCGCTGTGGACAGTGTAAGAAGAGGTATAACCACTCTAAAGGGACTGTGAGTTTCTTTAAAAAATCATTTTCCTGAAACAAAATTCTGAGGATTGACTAATCTTTTAAAAACCTGCATGTGATGACATTAATTTGCCCAACATAATCCATATTATCCCATGTACCCTTTTTCTCTTATCTTTTTTTCCCCCCTGTATCCTTTTTCTCTTAGTCTTTTGTCCATTTTTCTTGTGTTGTCTTGCTTTGGCCCTACCTATCTTCCTTCTCACCTTCTTTAATAAATTCTTTTTCATCCTCTTTAATTTCTTCTACTACTACTACCACTCCTTTAATTTCCTATCTTGCTAATATAATATCCTTAGCTGTTATTTCAGGACATTTTGGTTTATGCTGGTCTTCTGCTTTTTTAGCTTCAGATGCTTTTGATTTATTGAATCACTTTCTTTTCTCTTTTGTATATCTCATATCTCCACAGATAATATTTATCTTTTAATATCATTTTTCTGCTCTAGATATGGTGACAACCATTACTACTGATTATGCAGGCTTGTCTGTCTGGACATGTGCAGAAAATGTGCTATCCTCATTGTCCATTTTCTACACATACCAAACAGGAAAAATTATAATGAGGAGAGCAGAACCTTTCATTCTGTATGAATAATTACACACACACACTCAACACACACACACACACACACACACACACACAGTGTGTGTGTGTATGTTTATATATGAATATGAGAAATATTGACCAAATTTCCAGAAATAACAAAGAAGTTTATAATGGAAGATAGTTCCCTCCTTTAGACCAATGTGTTTAATTGCTTTAAAGACTACATCTACAAAGAGTTTTCCTTAATTTCTACTAAAATTATTTCTTTTCTCTGCTAGAGATAAAATCCAGGACAACTAATAATGGCATCATTCAAAATTATATTTCAATTTCAAATTTTCACTTGTGTTTTTTTGATGACAAAGTAACTCGCTTGATTCTAAATTTGTAAATGAAAATACATCTATGAAGAGCAAATGCTGTTTCCTTTTCATTGCCAGCTTTAACTAGTGCTCCATTTTAAATTTGTATGAAATAGTTGAGATTTTCTTTGGATCTCTAACCAAATATTATTTTTATATTTGCCAGTTCAAAGGCAAATGTAGTAGATCACTTAAGATGTTAGCAGTTCTCATTTAACTTGATTCAAGGACTGCTAGATGCAGTATTTAATAAGTATTCATTTCCTTGGAAAAATAAAGCCCACTTAAAAGTCTTGTTCTTTTGAGTAATGAAGTGAATCACTTTACTCCTGTCCTGTGAGGACAGTAGATAAAATTATCTGAAGAAGCTCTGTTAGAAATTTTTTATAAAAAGTGATTGCAAAAAAGGAACAATAAGTCAGACAAGGTGGGAGGTGATTTTATTTTTTGAAACAAAAATTGGATAAGTGTCACAGTCAGTACCATAAAGTACCTTTACTTCCTTTAGAATTTACTCATTTAGAATTCAGAGGTTCTAATAGAGAGCTGTGCTATGTTCTGTTTTACTCAGGGTGAACTATAAATCCTGCAAACCCAGTTTTACATTTTCAATTCATAGGGCCTCCTACTATGAAATCTCTGTTGATGATGGTCCCTGGGAAAAACAGAAGAGTTCAGGACTCAATTTGTGTACTGGAACAGGATCAAAAGCCTGGTGAGTGACTGGATGTTTTGCTTTTTAAGTTGTTAGTGTTTGTAAGCCACTTCTTTAATTAGGGATTCTGAGGGTTCTGAGGGGAAAAAAAGTAAGAATCTAGTATTAACATTTTTTGCCCCTCCTAAGAAGTGATCAGTGTGACCTTGGACAGGATACTTTTCTCTCCTGGAATCTTAGTTTTCTAATTTAAATAATGAAATTATTGGCACATATGCTTTCTTAGGTCTATACTAACTCTGAATCCTGCATTCCAAATTGTCCAAAGAACATAGATTCTTAACATATTTTGTATCATGTACCCCTTTGACAGTGATGAAACCTATGGATCTCTTCTCAAAAGGATGTCTTTAAATGGATAAAATAAAATACATAAGATTACAAAGAAATTCAGTTATATTGAAATGTAACTCTCAAAGAGTTCATGACTCCATGTAAAGAACCCTGCGCTAGCTGTAAAGGAACTTCATTAGGGCTCCTTCTACTTCTGGCATTGCATTGAGGCTGAGGCTCAGAGTTAGCCCCGGAGACTTCATGCCATAGCAAGTACTTTAGAGAATGTAACAGAAATAGGAATGCTGGTAGCACCATGGTGCCCCAAGTAGAGGTCCCCAGAAGATTGCAGTCAGGATGGTGAAGCTGTGTAAGGCCTCATGACAAGTATATCAAAGAGCTGGGAATATTAACTTTGAGGAGACAAGAACTTGTGGAGGATATGGTGAATATTGCAGCATTTGAGAGAGCTGTCATAGGGAAAGATGGGATTCATTCTCCTTGCTCTAACTTGGCAGAATTAGGAGGTAGTGCAGAAAGTTTATGCTCATTGGAAGGACAAGGACAAAACAGGTTTGTTTTTTTTTTCTGAGTGGGACAGGCTGTCTCAGTAGGGAGTGCAGATTTTACCTCACTGGAGGTCTTTAAGGAAAAAACTAGATGATTACAACTAGATGTTGTCAAACAGATTGGTGTGCAACTCCAAATTGAAGTGGGTACCTCTGAGGTCCCCTCTGACATTAAGATTCTGGGATCATCTGAAACGAAGAGTAATGCTGCATACATGCATGCTGGGGACATGTGCCTTTGACCAGCACCCTATTGCTTCTAGAATCAATTCTCAGTTCCTTGGTTTAGTCATCACCCAACTCTGAGCTGTTTTACCATCCTGGGTGTATGATGCTTGAGCTGCATAATGATCTAACCACATCGTCCACCTCTCTTCCCTACACACACAGCATCCAGCTCTTGTCTCTGCTGATTGTCCTGATGCTTGAAATGTCCTCCTTCTTTTCTTGGCTCTCATAGAATTCTTCTCTACCTTCAAGACTCAACTCAAGTAATACTGTCTGAAGTTTCCCTGGTCCCCTTTTATTGCTAATACTTTCCTACTCAGACTACCTAGAATTTAAGTCTTTTGTATTTGTTCTCTTTATGTCTATTTTTTCTATACTTGTATACTTTCTATACCTGTCTGTCCAGTTAGTATCTATTGATAGCGTCTTGTTCCTTGTGTCTTATCTGTATTTGCAGTTTTCTTAGTTGGTGCCTTGCACATAGTAGGAGCTTAAAAAACACTTGTTAAACATAGATAAATGCTGTTTGGTTCATCATGGAATAAAAAAGTGGATGGACAAGCTGGGTTTCTTGAGGTTTCTCCATTCACACAGTAATAAATTAGGGTTACCCTGATAAATGTCTCTCACAGTATTTTATTGTGACATTGTTATGCTCATGTTGAATTGATTCAGAAGACCTTATTAATAACAGACTTTGGAGATCCCTTAGAACTATGTGACAAATTACTGCTATTTAAAGATTTTTGAATAATTTGCCATCTCAGTCTTTATGACCTTCATGGTTGGCTTCCAACTCTTGGTCTGTGAATCTTTTAACTCTTGATACTACTTACCCAATGCAGAGGTAACTAATGAAATCTGGACTTTCACATACTTTGTGATGTTCCATTTCTATTAAGCATTCCCAGGTACTATGGCTAATAAATGGCATGAAGGTTAGCAATTGTTTTTGGGGAGCAGTCACAAATTAGGGGCTTGGTCCTTATGGATGCTTAGACTACATAGTTTTCTCAATTGGTATAAACTGGTAACATCTGTGATGGCGTGTATCTCAGATTTAAGGAGGGCTGATATCCCTGGGGTAGCTGCAAACAAAGATGGCACATTTATTCCCATTAAAGAAACATATTCGAATCATTAGTGAGTATACTTGCTTGTATATTCCTTGGATCCTGAGAGAAAACTTACCATCTCAGTTGATATGACTAGGCACAATCAGAATAGTGTCAGTTCAGTTAAGCCCTTTTTTTGTTTAATAAACTTTTAATGAATAGGAGTCATGTACCTTCTACATGTGACATTTTAAACTTGTAGCAAAATATATTGAATTTAAAATTCTATGTTATTTCTTTGAATATTTTTTATTCTAGGTCTTGTCAATTGTTTGTAATACCTTATGAAGACAAATGAATTGGCTAAATATATACTTTTCTGACCCCTTTTATTTTCCTCCTTTGATTATACTGTTTTCTCAAGCGCCATTGAAAAGAAAATTTGACTAAAATACCAAATTTCATTGTGAAAATCTTTGTGAAATGAATTTATAAATACCTTTGAGATTATCTCAGCATGGTATCACCAAATTTCTCCACAATTTAATTTAAGGCACCCCTCTTGTCTTTTAAGCAAGTGTTGCTTTCCAGTGAGTCAAGGGCTGGGGAAAAAAAACTTGGGCAACAGGAGTGTTTCCTCTAATGTAGAAGTTCACTAATTCTCCTTAAAAAAGGATCTATCTCTAAGTATGGGATCAAAAGAGACAAGTTAACTATCATTCATAAGTGAGGGAACTATTTTATAGTTTGGTTTTGTTTTTTTTTTAAAGATTCTTTTTCAAAAGGAACAGTGCTTGGCATTTCACTAAAAGGAATTAAAAGAAAAAATCAGTTTGAAAGCAATAATATAAAAAGTACAGAAAAACCAAATATCTCTTATTTCATGCTTTCCCTCTCTTTTCCATATGATATTATGATTATCATTAATTATCCCTAACAGGTGGGCAAAGCAGAAAAACATCAGAAGGCAAAGTAGCAACCAATTGTAAAGCTTAGTTCTGGGTAGTTCTGATTTGAGCAATAGCAGTCATTCAAAAAATGACTAGTTATCTTCTTTATGAAGTATTTGATATGGGCCAGGAATTATGCTAAATCTTAGGTTATAAATACCAGCAAACAAAATAATCTCTCTCTTCAAAGACCTTAAATTCTAATGGAGTTGGCCAGAGATGGAGGCTGAGGGCTGGGGAAAGGACCGCAGGTAAAGGGGAAGCTGGCAAGAAATTTTTACGGTGAGCTCATTGGATCCTATGATTCCAGTGATCTCTCTGTATATGACTCCTAAATCTATTTTTGTAGCCCGTATTTCTCATGAAATTTAGTGACAGATTACCAGCTGTGTGTTGGACTTGTCTATCTACATGTTCCATTGTCATCTCAAACTTAATACATCTGATACGGAATCTATTCATTTTATTCCCATATCCCTATTTTCAAATTTATCACATCTTTTGATGACACCACCATCAGTTTCATCTATTGACATCCTTAGAGTCATTCTTGACACACCGTCTCTCTCAGTTATGTTAACCAAAGTCTTGTTTCGCTTCTCCACAGTACCTTCTATCTGTCTCTTATCCATTGAGCCTGTCCTAATTGAGGCCTTCATTACTTCTTTTCTGAACTAGTCAAGCACTTTCCTAATTGATCTCTCTAATTCTCAGCTCTCCCTTTCAATCCATTTTCTACATATGCTAAAATTTTATTTTCAAAACGTAACTGATAAGGTTAGGTTATACCCACTCAAATCCTCATTTGTTTAAATTTCTCCTTTAGGATAAAATATAAAATCCTTCCTTATCTGACTCCCACCATCCTTTCCAAGATCAGTTTATGTAATCTGCCATTTATGTACTCTCTCTTCTAAGCAAACCTACCTATTAACTGTCCTTGTATACAACATTCCATTCCCTGCCTCTCTAGCTTTGCAAATGATGTTTAGAATTCACTTCTTTTTACCTTTGCCTCATAGAATCCTTAACTTCCTTCAAAGCACATCTCATGTTATACCTTTAACTTGAAGCCTTTTCTGATTCTAATTTGAAACTTTTTCTGATTCTCCCAAGCTACAAGTGGTATCCTTGTGCCCCAGATGGCTTAATTCTTAGGAGATAAAGTGTGTGTGTGTGTGTGTGTGTGTGTGTGTGTGTGTGTAAGGTTAAAGACTTATTTAATTTTTATCTTTACCCTCAGTCCCTTGCATAGTGTCTGGCACATAGTTAAAGCTTAATAAAGATGGACAGAAAAGATAAATTGAGTTGGGGAGGCTGGTCTTTAATTTTAAAAAATGAGTTGCAGTGGAATGCCTTGTATATTTTATTTTATTTACATAAATTTGACTTAAGCTAATCCTTCAGAAATACCTCTTGCATAAAATATAGTACAATGAACACGCAAGAAAGATTCCATTTATATAAAAATATTCATAGCAATACTTTTTGTACCTACAAGACTTAAAAACCAAATTAAGTATCCCACAACTAGAAAATTGTTAAATGAATTGTGCTATATGAATGTAATGAAATATGATTTAAGAAAGAGAAGACTTTCAGAGAAACAGTAGTCTAATGAACTGATGAAGTTATCATTTTGTAAACTTGATAGAAATTGAAGGACCAATATATTTCATATTCATTGCTTCAGTATTCTTTCCTATTAAACTATAGTTAAGCATGAGCAAATAATACAAATTTTTATCACAATGAGAATCTGAAGTTTTCTTTTGGTTAGTTATATTTTAGGCTTAGGTGAAAAGTTGTAAATTGGTATAAATATTTATTAATCATCTACAATATACAAGCACTTTATTCAATATTGAGTGTAGAAAGACAAAAATGAAATGGTACTTGCCATGACAGAGTCTGTGTTCTCCTAGGGAGATTGTAGCATATAGACAAATAATAAAACTAATTAGACTAGTGAGAGAACTCCAAAAAATGAGAGTTTCTGCTATGTGATTTCAGAGCCAGAGGAAGTGGGTGAGATCTAAGTTTGAAGGAAGTTAAAGATTCCATAAGGGGTTATTAAAGAGATAGTTAAAGAGATAGTAAACATATTGGAAAAGAAGTACTGATTCCTGAGAGCCAGATTATGGTCATCAAGAATAATTTATGATGCTAAGTGTGATGATTCATACTTATGATCTATACTACTAGGAAATTAAGGCTAGTGGGTCCTTAGAGTTTGGAAATTCTGAATTGCAGTAGAGTTAAAGCAATTTGGGTATTTATATTAAATTCTACACCAACATGTGAGCTCATAAGCAGCCACTAGACTGCTCTTAGGAGAAGTGAACTAAACTAGGTCAGGGAGCACGGACAGAACTTCTGTGCTGTTCAGCAATGGGGATAGGCCTGTGAATACCTACTCCACTTCTAGACTGGGTGACATAGGACACCAAAGGCTATGGTACTCTTTAATAGTAGGAACAAAGGAGACAGATGCCTATCATTTGGGTGATGGACAAATAAATTGTGGTGCAAGCCTGTAAGAGAATATGATAACTCTGAAAAAATGTTAAATATGAAGAATACAAAAAAGTATGGTAAGTCTTTTGATGTTTTACAAAGTGGGTCAAGGCAGAACCAGGAAAACTACATACAGATGTCAACAGGGTGAGTGGAAGGACAGTGACACAAAACTGAAATGGAATTCTCTGGTTATAATGACCAAAATTGACTTCCAGAGAGGTATATGAGAATATCCATATCGTTCTTCCTATTTAGTAGAAATGAAGAAATGTTGTATATAATGGAAATTTTGGTTGATGTGTTGATTAATTTTTCTGGGCAAGTTTTCCCTCCCTGTCCTTGTTAGAAGAGGTGTTCATTTTAGAATTGGAATGGGAGGGAAATATTGAGAAATAAAGGTGATATAAAAATAAAAGATACCAGTACAAAGGTAAACTTTAAAATTAAGTTATACTAGAATTACTTTATTTCTTTTATTGATAGTGAACTAAACTGATAGATTAGGCAAATGTTGTGTGTTTGACTTAGATTTTGTCAAAGTACTTGTGGAAAATATGGAGAGGTATAATCTAGGCAATATGGGCATTTGGAAGTAGTTGGAGGGTTATTAGACTAAAGTAGTTGTTAGATTCTAAAGTAGTTGTTAATATTGACTGTCAAATGGGCAGGAGGTTTCCAGTGTTGTGCCCAAGGAATCTGTGCTTGATAGGTTAATATTTTGGGGTAATAATGGATAAATGCAAAACTATCACATTTTCAGATGACACAAAATGGATAATTAGCTAACACGAGGTGCCATTGTTAGGAAGCATATGCTTAGAGCAGGGATCAACAAAATTATCCATAGATCAAATTCTGCCCATTCTCTGTTTTTATAAGAAAAACTCTGAAAGAATGGCTTTTATATTTTTAAGTGAAGTTCTTTGAATTGGTTTGAATCTAATCAGGTAAGTTTCAGTAGGAATAAATGCAGGAGTAGAAAGATAGAAGTTTGAAAAAGATCTGGATTTTTAGTGGACTGCAAGCTCAATATATGAGTCACTAGTGTGATGTGGTAGATGATTAGAAAACTCAAGTGATCTTGAACTCCATTTAGAGAGTCAGTTTCTAGGAAGAAGGGGGTGATAGTCCATCTGTGGTAAAACTAGGTGGTGAGGGGACAGCTAGGTGGTGCAGTGGAAAGAGTGCTAAGTCTAGAGTCAGGAAGACCTGAGCTCTAATCTAGCTTCAGACACTTAGCTATGTGACCCTGGACAATTCACTTAACCCCATTTACCTCAATTTCCTCATTTGTAAAATGAGCTGGAGAAGGAAATGGCAAATCACTTCAGTATCTTTGCCAAGAAAACCTCAAATGGGGTGACATAGAGATGGACACAACTGAAATGATCAGTTGCTAACAATCCCTCTGTGCTCTGTCGTGAAACCACCATATATAAAACAAATTATGTTCTGTTCTGAGTGGACATTGATAAGTAAAAGAATTTTCAGAGATAATCACCCTAATGGTGAAAGGGCTTTGAGATCATGACATGAAGATTGATTGAAGAAATGAAGACTTAGAGGAATGTGGTAGTTACCCACAAATATAAGGATGGCCTTCATCTGGAAGAAGGTTTGATTAGACTTCTCCTTCTGTTGACCATTCTGGCATTCATGGAACCACTCTAAAATCTGACCCATGTGTTGCTATTTAAAGTTGTCAACTACCTCAATTCTTTGGCATTTTTAAAAAGGTTTTGGTAGACAAGCTAGTAGTACATTAGAAGGTGAAATGATAAGCTCCTTTTCTTAAATTATTTAATGAGGGTTCTTGTCAAGTCTTTGGGCCCCTTCTCAGAATAATGTTTTTAAATGCATAAAATAAAATATGTGGCATTGCAGAGGAACCCATTATCTTGAAATAAAATCAATCAAAAAAAGTTTACAGACTCCTAATCTTAAGAATAGATTTAAGATTTAATATTATTAGGAAATAACTAAATGGGTAGAATATTCTTAAGCAATGCAGATATATTCATGTAGTGCTATCCAGTAGAATTCCTTTCTTTGAATTTGTGTAATAAGTTATACATCAGACTAAATACATTTCCCAAAATATAGCAAAATGTGTTAAATCATGATCTGACATACCAAATTATTTTATTATAAAACATTTTCTTGTACCTTGTGCAGATTTTTTTTTCTATTTAACTTTGAGAGATCATTTAAAAGTCTATCCTCTTTTCATTGTTTCATAATTATTCAAAGAAAAACATTATTTAGCCTTTAGTTTTTGGACATTTATGAACAATTCCAGCATTTTGATTCTTCAGAATTGCAACATGAATGTACTTTCAGGAGAGGTTCTGAAATCTGAATTTCTTATTAAGATGTTTGTCATAAAGTCAATTTTATGTTAAGGACTTTAGTTTTACCTTAAACCTCATTATTGTATTGAGTTATTACATTTATGTACAAGTATGCATTTCAGTCTTGGCTAGATAATTAAAAATTTATCTTTTGTATTCCTTATTGCTAAGAGAATAAACTAGGTATACAAACATTTAGCTGTTTCTAGAACTTATGTACTTGAAGTAAAGCAACAAAAAATATGATTTTGTTTTTAGGTCATATAATATTAACAGGGTTGCAACACAAGCTGTCGAAGATGTTTTAAAGATTGGTAAGTACTACAATGATTTCTTTATGTTAGTTGCATTTAAAAAAAATAATTTTATTTAATTCCAGTGCTTTTCCTCTTCTCACAGCTAAACAACAAGCAAACTTGGATCTTCCATTGAACAAAGAATTAGTTGAGAAAGGTTAGTGAAAAATAATGACAAACATTAACTTTATTAGTTTGGCTTAATGTTGTTTTCAAATAATGCTACACTTAATAGTCAAGAATGTTAACACTTTGATATGTATTGATCACTTCAATGAAATCATGACTCTTAGCAATGTGTATGCCATTTACACTAATGGACTTTTCAGTTTTCCCATCTCTCTCCCGGTCCTTTCACCCTTGCCTTTCTTCCTTGCCTTTTTTGTACTCTTTTTCTTCTAAGTCCTTTGTGAAGGATCTACTTAGTATTCACTTTTCTTTTGATCTTTTAGTATCACTCAGATTATACATTTTATGTTTCTGTTTTCCTATCTAGAAATGACCCAACTCCTTTTTCATTCATGTATGGTCTCAAAATAGTTTTTTTTTTTTATTGTACAAAACAGTTCATTTTAGGGATGAAGAAACAGGCCTGAAGATCCCCTCCCCTTCCAGGGTCATTTCCCCTGTCCTTGTCTTATCTTAATTTCATTTCTGACATATACCCTCCTCCCCTTCTCCCTCCCATCTACATTGGAGCTCTCTCAAATACAGTCGGGCTACATCTTACAAAGACTGGAAATCTTTATTCAGATCAGCAAACTCACATTCCTTAAGCTTCAGATGGTGGATGGGCCTTTTGAGGAAGAGAAGGAGGGAGGAGAGAAGAGTAGAGAAGGCAAGGCCAACCCACCTCCCCAGACATCCCCTCTACCTCACAAACTTGTCTCAGGCTACTGGGTTATGAGGGGAATGCCAAGAAGGGAGGGACCAAGGGAAAAAGAGGCCCCTGCCAAGGGGAGGCCTACACAGATGTGTGGCTTCAAAGACCAGATGTGGCCAAGACAGCAGCCACCACAGGCCCCTCCCTATAAATTAAGTGCCCACAGTAGCAAGGTTGGAGTGAGGGATCAGGAAGAACAACCTTGTGGAAAAGAAATTGGTCCCATGTTCAACTCCTTTCAAGGCAGTGCCCTGAACCCTGGCCTAAAGAATGGCTATAAGTGTGCAATTCCAAAATGAGAGGATAAGCCAGGGTAGGAGAATGAATAGGAATGTTGAAGGAGTCAGGTACCCCTGAGTTTTGGTCCAGGAAAGAGGAAGATGGGGTGGTTGGTCCAGTTTTGCTGATTGGGGGTAAGGAATGTATACATCAAGTGTATACATCTAGATGAAAAGGCACTTGCTCATCACCTGTAGGCACAAGAAAAGCAGTGCCACCAATGGCTGGGGAATAGGGAAAAAGAGAGAACAGAAGGGATTTGAGAGTTCCACGGACTTTGTATGAATGTCACTGCTAGAAATATATTAACCATTCAAGGAAGGATGAGGAAGAGTGGTGATCAGAGGATCTGGCATGGCATCCCATAACCAGTCATGCCTGCCTGAGATGCCCTACAGTTGGTACCCATTTGCAGCCCGATGACATTCTTGCCCTCCTGCAGTTGGTTATCTGTGAGGTTTCGGGGATTCTCCTTGGACTTCTTAGGGGATCTCGAGAGAAGAGCCCATCACCATGAGCTACTGCCAGTCCACCAAGGTTCATCAGTGTTTGCTGCATGCAGGCCATATTCTTTTCTTCCCAGAGGTCCACAGTTTGGAAGGTATCAGTGACATTGATACCATAGCGCTCTGCTGCTTGCAGGAACTGAGAAATATGCTCCATCTGTTTGAAGGCCATCCCTGAAGCCTGGATCTTCTTTACTGGACCCTGGCCTTCAGGGTATAGCCCATGGATGAGCTCACACAGCACCGTGCCATCCTTGAGCCAGTTTTGGAAATTCTCTCGCCCAGGCTGAGGCCGTCCAACATCCCTGTGACACTATGTGGTGATCCACTAAATGAGGATCTGCTCTAGGTCAGCATAATACTGCTTCTCAATTTTCTGCTGTACCTCCTGGCTCAGTCTGTAAGCAGGTCCCCTGTTGGCCATTCTGAGATGATGATGCAGTTATCTTGACCGGGAGAGGATGGAGAGTGGAGCAGGCTGGGCGCAGCAGCAGTGTGGCTCAGAATAATTTTTTATACCACTTCTTAAGCACAAGTTGTTGGCAACTTGCTCTACAACCTACTCATCATTTTTTTCCATTGCTTTTGGCTTATTTGTAACTATAAGTCTTCTAAGATTGTGGTATATTCTATTATCTGTATTAATCATATACTCTTGTGAAACTATGGGAAATAAAATTAAAAGTTTTTAAAAATTACTTATTAATCTGTCCCACTATAAGCTTCCATCCTCCATTGTGCACATTAAAAAAATAACAAAATAAAAACATCCCTCAATACACAGCTGCCAGGCGGCTAGGTGGCGTAGTAGGGGTGGCTAGGTGGCGTAGTGGATAAAGCACTGGCCTTGGAGTCAGGAGTACCTGGGTTCAAATCTAGTCTCAGACACTTAATAATTACCTAGCTGTGTGGCCTTGGGCAAGCCACTTAACCCCATTTGCCTTGCAAAAAAAAAACCAACTAAAAAATATGCATAGCTGCTAGAGAAAAACACATTCACATATTGTGTCTGAAAACATGTCTCTTTGTGCATTTTAAGTCCATGACTATTCTGTCAGGTGAGTGTCATGTTTCATATTCATTCTTTTGAACTTGTGGTTTATCTTTGTCCTAAAGTCTTTCAGAGTTGTTAGCAATTCTCAAATTTTTTAGTCCCAGAACTCCTTTACACTCTTAAAAATAATAAGACTGCTCCAGTGCCTTATCTGATCCATGTCCTGGTCCTGCCTGGCTTGCATCCTTCTGAGTGTCTGTCATGATGTTACCACCTTGGATAGTAATTCTGAATCCTTCTGTACAGGAAGGAACCTGGTGCCCAAGTCTATAGTGGACATGATCCTAGAGTGATAGGCTGAATACTTCCATAGTGTTCTTAACAGACCATCCTCAATCAATGCAGAAACCATTGACCATTTCCCTCAAGTTGATCAGTCCCTAGCTGAAGTTCCAAATGAAGAAAATGTTTTGAATGCCATTAGGCTCTTTTCAAGTGGCAAAACATTTGGTGCTGATACTATTCCAGCTGAGATCTACAAGGTCCATTGCTCATCCAAAAACTGATTGAAAATTTCCAGATTATATGGCATGAAGAGCTCATCCCCCAAGAATTCAAGGATGTCTCCATTGTACATCTCTATAAAGAGAAAAGGAATAGATTGTCCTGTGACAGTCACAGGGCTATTTGTTTTTTGGTAAGATTCTTGCCAGAGCCCTTCTCAATAGGCTGATCCTTTACCTGGAAAATGGTCATCTCCCTGAAAGCCAATGTGGCTTCAGCAAGGGTAGAACAGTTGATATGGTGTTTGCTGCCCAACAACTGCAGGAAAAATACCAGGAACAGATCAGAGGTCTGTATACAATATTAGTAGATCTGACCAAGGCCTTTGATACCATCAGTTATGAGGGTTTATGAAAATTATATCAAAATTTGATTGCCCAGTGAAGTTCATCAGTATTCTACATCCGTCTCATGATAGCAGACTTGCTCAGGTTCTGGAAAGTGGACGTTGCTCTCGAGATTTCCCAGTCACCAGTGGAGTGAAACAAGGATGTGTCCTTGCTCCCATACTTTTTAGCATGATGTTTTCAGCCATGTTATCAAATTCCTTCACTGAGGATGAACATGGCCTCAAACTTAGCTCCTGCATTGATGGGAAATTCTTCAACTTGAAGTCTACAAGCCAAGACCAAAGTGGAGGAGGGTTGGTGCATGATCTTCTGTTTGCAGATGATTGTACACTCAATGCAGCCTCTGAAGCCGAGATGCAAAAAAGTATGGATAAGTTCTCTGCTACTTGTGTTAATTTTGGTCTAACAATTGACACCAAAAAAAGACAGGTGCTCCATCAGCCAGTACCACACCATCTAGATAGATGTGGAACCATTGATTACAGCAAGTGGAGAAATTTTGAGTATTGTGGACAACTTCACTTACTTTGGCAGAGTCTTTTCTAAGGAGGTATACACTGACAATGAGTTGGCACACACAATGCCAGAGCTAACACCATGTTTGGGAGGCTCTGAAAGAAAGTATGGGAAAGAAGAGGTATTAGACTGACTTTTAAACTGAAGGTCTACAGAGCCCTGTTGCTGACCTCATTGCTATATGCCTGTGAACTCTGGATAGTCTACCAACGCCATGTCAAGAAACTGAATTGCTTCCATTGTCTTAGGAAAATTTTTACGATCACCTGGCAGGGAAAGATACCAGACACTGAGATCTTCTTTCAAGCTAGACTGCCTTGCATTCCAACATTACTACAGAGTGCAACTCCGAAGGACTGGATACATTGTTAGAATGTCAGATGTATGCTTGCCAAAAAAAGCTGTTTTATGGAGAACTCACACAGGGTAAGTTCTCACATGGGGGTCAGAAGAAGTATTATTGAGACACCCTGAAGGTCTCATTGAAGAACTTTAGAATTTATTGAACAGGATGGGTGACACTGGCATGGGACCACTCGGCATGGCATGACCTCATCAGTTAAGGTGCTGCACTCTATGAGGAAGGCAGAATTACTTTGACAGTAAGGCCCATCACTGCAGTTTCCTCCCTATGAAGGGTATTCAAAGTTAGAGCAAGATGAGCCTGAAAATTAAAAGGAGGATTCAGGTGTGCAAGAATATAGTCATATGCCCTTCTCCACATCTGCCCACATACCCTTTATTCTCAGGACAAAGTTCAGCACCAAACTGTCCTGTGGAGATGCTGTAAGGCATCTGTGTTTTCTGCCAGGCCCAACCAAAGATGCATACAATGCCCTTGTGCATATCATGCTAAGGAGCTAGTTGGGCAGGGCAGAAACCAGAAGCAGGAGAAGGTAGAGTGTTGATGCCAAATTAGCTTCCTCTTGTATATCAGCCTGGAGCTGCTAGAATGTGTCTGGTATCTGTCATGTTTTGGAGATCTGATATATGGTAGCTCATGAAAGTGATGCCTGGAGGTGCTTGACCAACAGCAATCCTTGTTCTGTCCACCTGAGTAAATGAGGGACATGTAATAGCAGCTTCTAAAGCAATGAAAGATGGGTGACTGGAAGAGTTGGCCACAGCTTTGTTAATGAGAAGATGAAAAAGAAAGTCTGGGATTTATTCCCTGAGGCCAATAAGAGCCTAGGTAGAAAGCTAGGTTGAAAAATCCTGCAAGAGTCATTGTATACATATCTTTTCACATAGGGCAGTATCTCAGATTCTATTAGTATGGAGATAGTGTCTGGAATGTTACAGCTGGATCTGCCCATGCCCATTGTTCATTCTGTAATCAACTAAATGATCATCAGTGAGAGCTTATGACTTCTTGGACTAGCCAACTCAGATAGTGGTAATGCACTGCACAGAGCCCCACAACCCAGTAGAACCTGGCCCTGCAGCTAGCAGAAAAATTGGACAGCTTAATGGAAAAATGAGTGTCTTTCAACTCAAAGCAGAGTGCCTTTTGAAGATTGATTTAAGAGACCAGAAATATGACTACTAAAAAAAATGAGGGACGGTATATGCATAAAGGGGCTATTGTCAGCAAGCAAGAGTTTAGGGGATGCAACCCTAGAAATGTAACATTTGGAGTGATTAAAATCTGTGTGTTGTATTGGGGAAAACTTTATAGAATTCCTCCCAAAGACCATTTGTTTATGTAGGTTCTATCTCCTGATATTTATCATATTAGATATTAAAATGTTCTGTTGTTATAAAAATAAATTTGATCTCATGGACCATCTCTAGAGGTGCCTGGTCAGCAGTTTGAGAACTACTGCACTATATTTTTGTTAGCATTATTATGTTCACTTTGCTTTGTATCAGTTCGTAGAGATATTTTCAGTATTCTCCTAAGCTGTCCATTCTATTATATTCTTATTCTACAATCTTTTAGCTGTTCTCTAATACAAGGACATCCTCTAATTTCCAATTTTAATTACCACAAAAAGAGCTACTGTATTTTTATATATATTATTGAAACTTGTTTTGCTTTTATTTCTCTATTTTCAGTAACAAATGAGTATAACGAATCTTTATTGTATAGTCCAGAAGAGCCAAAGATGCTTTTCAGCATTCGAGAACCCATAGCAAATCGCATATTCTCAAGTAGTCGTCAGCGTTGTTTCTCTTCAAAGTAAGTTTTATAAGACTCTTCTTTCTCTTCCAAAGTATTAATGTGGATTCCTTTTCATTAGATTCACTCATCTGCAGTTAACATAGTAGAAAAACAACCTTGTTGAACAAGTGTGGTAATAAGAGATTGGCTTTAAAGGTATTCTCTTCAATCTTACTTGGTCCTGGTAGATGTCTCAGGAAAGCTTTCTGATTTCTATGTTATTTGAAGATGTTGTCTCTTTCACTTGGATAGTTTTGATTTTTTTAATCTAACAAGGTAAATTATAAGGTAAATACAAAACAATGTATTGAGAAAAAGTTTAAATAGAAGCTAAAACTTTACCTCTTAGAGAAATTTAATTCTACTTAAAATAGATTAAAGTAATAGGATTCACTGCTTTCATCTTTTCTCTCAATGAACAAGAAGTTTTAAAAATAATTGGATGTTTCTTATGAATTTATTTTGTAGCTCAAAAGAGAAATTAATGTCTTATTTTAGAAGGAAGCTTTAGTTGGAAAGAAAATTTTGACTATTTGATAAAAGTCATACTTTTCTAGTTAATTTCCTGTGTTTATCCTTTATGAAACTTAATGTAGATCAGCCATATGCAAATAGTAGTCTTAAAAGTGACATTTAGGGGCGGCTAGGTGGCGCAGTGGATAAAGCACCGGGCCCGGGAGTCAGGAGTTCCTGGGTTCAAATCCGGTCTCAGACACTTAATAATTACCTAGCTTTGTGGCCTTGGGCAAGCCACTTAATCCCATTTACCTTGCAAAAACCTTAAAAAAAAAAAGTGATATTTAGAAGTGAGAGGTTAACTTACTTGCCCAGGGTCACATAGATACTCTGTATCAGAGATAGGAATTTAATTTACACATTGCTGATTGTGGTCTGCTACACCACATTGCCTCTCACCATTTCCTTATTGAGAAAAATATAGCTTTAAATTTATTTTTAGATTTTTGTGAATTTTCTTTATATGTACAGGTATAGGCTTTCAGATCAATAAATGCATTTTTTGTTTTTTTGCAAGGCAATGGGGTTTAGTGACTTGCGGTCCTCCTGCCTCTAGGGCCAGTATTTATCCACTGCCACCTAGCTACCCCCTAATAAAAGCATTTTCCCTTAACATTTCATTTTGTCATTTGTGAGTTAATTTTGTTAAGCTGTATTTTAAATTTAAAATACTCTTGCAAGTATCTTAAATTTTATTCATTCATTAATAAAATATATCCAACAAAACATTTTGTGAAACCAGTGAGGGTTCATCAAACTTCATATAACTTGCAAAGGTTAGTTTGGAAATTAGGGATCAGAAAAGTTATAATACATTGAATCCATGTGGTCTTCTTAATATCTCAAAGATGACCAAACTGCTAAAATACTAGGGTTTTTCATTTACTTAATTGTATTGTGGAAAATAATTCCTAATGATAACAATAATGTATTTCTTTAATTTGTAGAGTTTGTGTTCGTTCTCGTTGTTGGGATGCTTGTATGGTTATAGATGGAGGAACTTCCTTTGAGTTTAATGATGGAGCCATAGCTTCAATAATGATCAATAAAGATGATGAACTTCGAACTGTGCTGCTAGAGCAGTGAAAGACTTACTCAGTGGACAATAAATTCTGATTATCCCAAGAAAAAATACTTTAATTGCAGAAATAGACTGCATGTCATAGCACTGCATTTAAAAAACAAATTGTTGATGGCTGTTCCTTATAAGTCAATTTTGAAATGTGGAAGATCTTGAGAGAACCTCTGTGTTTGAGAAAACTTGGAAAAAAAAGTATTTATTGCTAAGAAAACTGATGGACTAAAACTACATGGAGATCTTAGAATTGATGCCAACTGTATAAACCTACAGGTGTTTTTAAATGGTAATATCTTTAAATTTAAAGAGGTAGGTTCAAATAAAAGATATGTATAGGGGTGTGATTTAACAATAGGATTCTTTCACCTCTTCCATCATCCCCCACTCCCTCTAAATAGTGTTTGAGGATTATTCAAACCAAACATACTTCTCACTCATGAATATTTTTTTTTACAGAAAAACAACTTAAAATGTTAAGATTTATTGTTCTGATGATGATTATAAATAATTTTTATAAATCCTGACATTGACCTATTGGAATAGGTATACATTTTTTATATATACTTTTAAGAATTTTATTATCTCAGAGCAAGGTAATGATACCTTTTTTTTTTCATTTTCAGTGATTTAAAGCCAATGTGAAATTTGAACTTTTTTCTTTTCTGTCCTATGTTTCCTTTTATCTTTTAAAAACTTTACAAAAACCTTTCATTTATATCTTTTTTTTCAGGTTATGTTGTTCACTTGTGGTTGAAATGCATTTATCTGGAAAAAATCATGCTGCTATTACAAACTTTTTAATTGTTAAAGAATTTTCTTGATAATGAAATAAAAAATTTTAAATATGTGATCATTAGAGTAGGTAATCTATAAGGTTCCTTCCAGTTATACAATTCCATCATGATGATGATGATGATGATGATGTGATAGTAAGGTTACTTCTGCATAATCTGAATTTACTTTTAGCTGTAAGAAAAACCATTTATTGTTTGAATCTGTTGTTTCTGAAAGTCAACATGAAAATCAGTGAAACATTTGTATTCATTCTCTCTCTTGAATACTTTTGTTTTAGTTTATTTTGTTGAGTTTTCATCTAATTTATGGCAAGCTTCACATAGCTGCATTGAGGAGTATGACTTTGCTTCCTTTTTTCTCACATTATGAATTACATGAAAATTTGTGAATAAAAATATAAGAAACTCTTTGCAGCCTATTAGCAAGTTGTCTTGTAAATTTTCTTCAATGTTCCCACTATTGCTTATGCAAACACTATTCATGTGAAAAATTTTAATGAAAAATTTTTATAGTGATCAGAAATAAAATAATTTGTGAATAAGAACAATTAAAAACATAAGTGAACTAAAATACATTACTATGTAATATAATGAATTTATCATGTTGCTTTTACTCACTAAGTTATAAACTCCTTAGAACTATTCAGAAGGAACCCAGGTTTTGCAGTGTGTAACAGAATAAGAATAATGAAATAAAGATAGCATATCTGTATTAGATAATGTCAATTTCATTTTACTATTATTTTTCATTTCACTATTTTAAAGACAGACTTAAGAATCAGTTCAAGCCTTTAGGAAGTGGTCAGTGTAAAAGATACAGTCTGATCGCCAAGTTTATATTCAGTGATTTTTGTGAAGAAGTAATAGGTGGGTGACATAGGGAACAGAAAGATAGAATAACATGACTGTTTCAGAATAAGGTAGCAATTTAAATATGGTGGGGAATTACACCAGCCCTGGAATCAGAAGGACCTGAGTTCAAATTGGGTTTTAGACTCTTGGTACTTACTAGCTGTATGACCTTGGGCAAATCCCTTAACCTCACTGCCTTGCAAAAACAAACCAAAAAAAAAAAATCTAAAAGATTTTGTTACTTTAAAAAAAATTTTGAAGCAAGCTCTTCACCCTAGTAGAAATTAATGATAAACATTAATTCATTCTGAAATATCTTGGTGACTGAATAAGGTATATAACTTAAAAACAAAATAAATTTACTGCCATTTTTGTTATGTCACAGGAATGTAAAATTTAAATTCTTGGGTGGCTAGGTGGTGCAGTGGATAAAGCACTGGCCCTGGAGTCAGGAGTACCTGGGTTCAAATCCAGTCTCAGCCACTTAATAATTACCTAGTTGTGTGGCAAGCCACTTAACCCCATTTGCCTTGCAAAAACCTAAAAAAAAAACCCGAAGAAAAAAAATTTAAATTCTTATTTAGTTATGCATTCCACTGTGCTAGTATAAAAGGATATAAAAGTATTAGTGAAGATGTGATCTTGGAAATGTAGCTCTTTTCTTCCATCAATTTTGTAATAATTAACTAATTTTACAATAATTAACAAAATAACTGAAAGAACACCAAAAATAGTGAGCCCCTCATATGTGTGTGTGCGCGCACACACACATACACACACACACACACACACACACACACACACACTCACATATAAAACTAGGGTTCTGTAAAATGGGATACCTCTGTATCCCGTATAACTGATTAAAAGATCAAATGGACATTTTTACTGACACTAATAAAAGGGTATGGGGAGAAAAATGAACATTTCCCATAAATATATCTTGTAAATTTTATCATGTTTTATTAAGTTCTAATTCCATGTTTGAAAAATGAAACTTAGGGGAAATACATGATCACTGAAATTGTCACTTTTTTGTTAGAATGTAAGCTCCTTAAAGGGCAGGAGAAGTCTCAGCATATGGTTTTATGTGGAAAAAAAAGATTATGAAGTGTTGGTAATTGAGTGTGCATTAAATACAAAACTGATACAGTATTTGCCTAAGTATTTTCATAATTTTTGTTTCAAATAGATTTTTCATCATCAGTTTTTAATATTTGATAGCTATATTTGGATAAAATTAACCCAAGTACTTTCATTTTTGTTACTAGTCTCATTTATTTCATAAAATCTTTTATCCAGAGCATCTTGTTTGAAAAATGAGTTCTTTATTAAAACATAGATTTTTCTGACACTTTGGAAGCCAGACTTTCAAAATGTTTTAATCTCAATACTATGTATATTACGTATTTTATCTCATTCTTTATTCTTCTGGGCTGATTATGTGATCAAAAAATGAAAATTATTTTTTAATATTAGCCAGAGTAGTCAACAGTCATCAGAAACAGCCTAAAAGTCTTTAATATTAATGGATCTGTAACCTCTTTTCATGATTATGCTTTTGAAGATTGACCATTTCTATCCAAATTTTATTGAGCCCTTGTGATAGTTGATTTGCAAAATCCAAATGCAGTCTGTGATGTGACTAAAATAAGTTTCATGTGGGATTTAAGGAAGATTGTCTATTTGCTTTTTAGTCAGATCAGTTAGTCAGAATTGGTGCCACAGATTATATAAACAAGTGATAATATAAGGTAGTGTGTAACGGTTGTATGCTTTAAAGGAGGGAGAGATCATTTTCAGCTGAAGTAATGTGAAAATCAACCAGGCATTTGTTAATTCCCTATTATGTGAAGGGGCTAGGGATATATAGCTCTGGGGATCGAGATTAAAAAAAAAAAAGGAATACAGCTATTTTTCTTAAGGAGCTCAAGTTCTAATAGTGTAGATGACACTTTTTCCTAAGTGTGCAAAACAGATGTAATATATCATCAGCATTGTTGCCACTGATAAAGAAAATCTTGTTTCTGATTTGAACCATGTAAATGCCAGAACTTTGATGTCAACACTGTTTTCTGGGCCTTCCCAGAAAATGTACTTCCCACATATATACTCCTATTATGTGTTAGCAAATATATAAAGAACACAGAACATAAAAAAATAGTTAAATATAAGGCAATTTGAGAGAAAGAGCAGAAGGTGATGCTTGAGTTATCTTAAAGGAGAAGGAAGATTATAAGAGGTGGAGGTGAAAAGTGACTGAGAGCTGACCACTACAAAGGTAAGGGGATAGGAGGTGAGTCTGTGAGACACAGAAAGTAAGCCATAACCTTAAGATTGGATAGTAATGAAGGGACTCATTTGTGAAAGGACTTGAATTCTCATGGGAATCTAGTTTTGGGAAATATCCATAGGTGTAATGGGTGATGAGTACTAACATGAGTTTGGGGAAACAAGGCATGTCAAGAATCACAGAAGGAGCAAATATCTGGGAGGACAGGATGGCAAACTTGTTGAACTGACCTTCAAACTTAATTATATAATATAAAGGATGAATGGGTAAGTGTGGAGCTGAGAAAAGGGCCAAAGAATATGTAAAGGGCCAGAGATAAAAGGAGAGCTATACTCAGGAAACAGTGATCAAATTACTTTATGTCAGAGGAAGAGTAGAATCTCTAACATGGATTTCAGCATAGCATTTGACAATCCTCTGTCCTTATGATTGAAATGGAGATGCAAATAAATAATAATTGAATGGATTTAGACTGGTTAAATGATAGCAGAGTAGCAATTAATGAGCTAGAACTTAAAGTTTTTTTTTTTAAGGTTTTTTGCAAGGCAATGGGGTTAAGTGGCTTGCCCAAGGCCACACAGCTAGGTAATTATTAAGTATTTGAGGCTGGAATTGAACTCCAGTACTCCCAACTCCACCTAGCCTCCCCTTTGAAGGTCTCTTCTAATGACGCAGGAATCTGCCCTTGATTCTGGGGGTTTTGTTTTAGGTCAGTGATTTGAATATGTTCATAGCATGCTTGTCAGGGTTAGGTGAAATGAATTATCTATACTTAATTGGAAAATATGTAAGAGCCAAAAAAATATCTTAATACGGTATATCAATTATAGCCTTAATTTAGTAAGATGAAATGTAATTGAAACAAATATAAAATTATACATGTTTATTGTGCAAGGACGGAAATGGAATGCCCAAAAAATAATTGTTGGGGAAGTGGGATATTTTGTAGACCACAAGTTCAAAATTCAACAGACATGGCAGTCAAAAAAAATCTAGTGTTTTTTTTTTAAGAGTACTGAGAATCGGTGTTAAATGAGGGAGGTGTCGGCTTTCTTATATCCTGGTCAGAGATTATCTGGAATTCTGGGTACAGTTCCAGGTCTACATATCAAGAAACTAACAAGATGGAAGTTGCCCCAGAGGCCGTCCAGGAGAATAGGACATTCATTTCTAGATGCCACTGCTGTTCTCCACAAGACTTTACCTTCACATCCCTTGCCTGTGTTTAGCAGGGTACTCGGCCTACAGTAAAGAGAGCCATGTAAAGAGAAAGGTTCATTCTGGGGGGAAATGAGAGATAGTAGGCATATTTGGGTATTTGAAGGACTAGCCTGAAGAAGTGGAGCTAGTTTTGTTCTGTTTTTCCACAAAAAGAAGGAAAATTTAAGCTTGATGTAGGTGAGAAAATGTTATTCCAAAAGAATGGACTGCCTTATAGTGGGTTTCTTCCTATAAGTTTTAAAGTAGACAAGATAATATGGCCTTGTCAACATCACAGAACAGTATATAGATAGCTCCCTGGGGAATTTAGCAACTTTGCTTCTGATTGGCATGTTCATGGAAAGGGTACTTGGGGAACATTTAGGTGGAACCACGAATGAAGTGCTTGCCCGTCTTTTAGGAAACAGATGAACCAATGAAGATTGAAGAGAACATTTCAAGTTTAGTCTAGGAGCTATGTAGAGGACAGGATGGGATGGGCAGAAAGTAGTAAGACGTGTAGTGGCCACATGACGATATCCAAGTATGCAGTCTGCTAGGCCTTCTCAGGGAAAAGACTTCCACATAATTCAAAGCAAGCTGAACGTTGGGGAAAGAATGGCTTTGGCAGAATGGTTAAAGCTTCCTTGATGACAGGTTCTTAAATTGTAGGATTGAATTGTAAAAGATACTAGGAGAGACCATTCTCTGTCATCACCCACAATTTAGTTCAAGTATGGAAAATCCCAAGATTCAGAGTAGATAGAACCTCTGCTAAAAAAAACATCTAACAATTACAAGATAGGGCTGAGATTTCCTTTAAGTTATAATATTGACTAGGTCTTGTCCACTTTAAAATTTACAGGGAGAAACCTACCTACGATCCAAGATTTATGCTCCTAGGGGTCTTTAGGTTGGGGAATATTACTCTAGAGAGCCTAAGGGTGTAGGGGGAGAGGTGATTAACCAAGCTAGGTGTTATGCAGAGTATGAATTTAAAACAATTTGTTTTTTAAGGGGCCATAGTCCCCACTAGATTTATCAGGAGTCCATGACAAAAAAGCTTGGTCCTTGGCCTTTCATTTCCAAAGAGGACTAAAATATCACTTTGAGACAAGTTAGTGTGTCCAACTGTGACAGATCAGACCGATATGAGCTCAGAATGCTTCATCACAGGTCAAGCACAAGTACTCCATGTGAACAGCTGGGGTGGGTTCTCTAAACTTGCACCTCTCATATTTCTTTTGAGCTGCTTCAATTCTACCTTGCTCATTACACCCTCTGTGATGAGGGCACAGCATGCTGAGTGGTCCTGTGCCAGTGGATCCCAAAGCTCTTAAGAGAGACCTTTTAGAGTATCCTTTTTTTTCTGTGCCCCCCCCCCCCCGAATGCTTGCCCTTTGTGAGTTATCCATTAAACTATTTTTTTGGCAAGTGTTTGGCATCCTAACAACTTGGCCAGCTCTCTGTATTAACATTTGAATGCTTAACAGGTTAACTCAAAAAAGGAACTCTGTCTGGTAGCTTAAGAATCTTCCTAAGACAATTCACATGAAGCGATTCAGTTTCCTGACATGATGCAAGTTTCACAGGCTTATAGCAATGAGGTCAGCATACTGGCTCTGTAGACCTTCAGGTAGTTAGTCTATTATCTCTTCTCTCCCACACTTTCTTTTGAAGACCCCAAATACTGAGCTAGGTTTGACAATGTCAACCTCATTGTTAATGTGAACTTCTCTGGAAAGCATGCCACCAACATTAATGAACTTGTCCACAGCACTCAACATTTCTCCATTTGTTGTAAACAATGGTGTGGTGCTGGCTGATGGAGCACCTGTTTTTTCTTGATGTTAATCGGTAGATCAAGAGCACAAGCAGTAGATAATCAACTCGTACTTTGTTGCATCTCAACTTCAGAGGCTGCATTAAGTGCACAGTCACCTGCAAACTGAAAACCCTGTACCAACACTCCCTCCACTTTGGTCTTGGCTTGTAGCCTTTTCAAGTTGAAGAATTTACCAAGTGTACAGTAGATCTTTGCCTATCACTAATGCAAGGATTCTTAACCTTTTTTGTATAATGGATCCCTTTTAGCAATCTGGTGAATCCTATGGTTCCCTTTTCAGAATTTTTTAAATGTATAAAATATAGGATTACAAAATAAACTGATTAGATTGAAGTAAAAACACGAAACTGCTAGTGTGGCATAATGGATGGAGCACTGGGCCTAAAGACAGGAAGGCTGGAATTCAAATCCATCTTCAGATAACCTCTGCCTCAGTTTCCTTAACTAAAAAATAGTGATAATAGGAGCTCCTGCTTCAGAGTCATTGTGAGGATTAAATGAAATATTTGTAAAACACCTGGTCCATAGTAGCTACTTAAGGTTTGCTGCCCCCTTCTTTTAGGCTCAAGGAAGATTGTTAATGGAGACTTTTTTTTTCTGACTGTTCTAGGTACAGAAAAAGAAACATGATGAGGGAAGACTGTAACTCAGTGTTGTAGTACTATTCTCTCAAATTTAATTTGTTGATTGGAAAGTGAGGATTCTAGACAGAATCTTTTGGGCAGGAATGGACACAGTTTTTGGGAAGATGATAAAGATGGAATCTAAGAAGTATTTGAACAAAGTACATTGTTTTAAATTTCAGTCCATTAAACCCTATTGGTGGTGGTGGTGGTGGTAGTGGTTATACCATTTTTAAAGTGACTTAACTATTACATTAAATATACTCACACACTACCCTCATTGCTTTTCAGCACTTTGGCTTAAAAATACACAAAGGATGAAGTCATTTGTGTAAATTTTTTAAAATTTTTAATAAAAAACGTAAACATGGAAAATATAGGTCACTAAAATCTTGGCAAGATAGCTTATATCTGAATTTGATTACTGAAGGATGTATACCCAGAGGTCCAAGTCCCCCCAGATCCATCCTAGATCTCTTTAATGGTTATTTTGTAAACATTTCAAGGTGTAGTGACCATTCAGTGACAGCTCATAAAAACAGTCTGACAGCAACAGTTAATCATTTGTCTAACACTGGGCCAAAGCATTCTCTCTTTCAGTCTTAACAAATACCATGTCCTTAGTAGAGATGCAGTTCAACATAAGACATCTTAACATTAATCCCATCTTGATTTTTTAAAGTAAGTCACAAAACCAAAGTTGTCTGATGAATGGAAAAAGTGAAATGATTTGTTAATTAAAAGAATTTTTTTTCCTGGATGTTCCATCAGTTATAAAGTCAAAGTTGTTTCCCAGAGGTACAATCAATACTTTTAAGTTAGGGTTCCTGCTCCCAGACTGAACCAAGTCAAGAGACTGCTCCTCTTTTGCAAGAGTGTAGAAGTTTCATGATGATCCCTGGTAATTAAATATGCAATACTTATTATGCCCCCAGAAATTTTTCTAATGGGGGCATTCCAAACAACAGATGCAAATTTTTTTCTTATATCTAATTGATTCTAGGAGAAAAATTAAAATAGCCCCTTCCAGACCTCAGTGATAAAGAACAGGGAACAAGGCTAAAATTCTACTAAGCATCTAAATAGAATTTAGTTCATGGAACATCAACTATTGAAAGCAAAAGCACTTAAATATAAAAAAAATGAAGGAGGCAGCAAGTATTTACCAATGTTAAGATACCTGGTCATGATGTGAAAAGAAATTTTGCAAAAAGCAAACACCATAATTACATCCTCATTGCTGATTTTCAGAATCTAGAAAAACTATCTTTAAGACACTGTAAGGAAACCATTTAGACTCCAAGCTCATCAACCACAGGAACCAGCTGTCATTTGGCTTGCTCTGTCTTCTAAGGTTCTCAAGCTTTTTTTGACACACATTCATTACCAAGTTGAAATGTATTTTTCTTTTTGCCTCATCCCTTGGTCTAAAAACAACATTTTTTTCAAGCTCTTAAAATGCTTTTGTGGAGTTCTCCTTCCCATGATTCTTTTCACTTAAGGGTTTAGTGATTAGTATCCAAAGACATTATTTGGATCCCCCCCCCACCCAAGTTAGGGTAGCAAGGAACTCTAGTGCTTTATATTTGTGCTTAATTCAGAAAATGAGTAATTTGGAGTTGATTCAATCTTTTCTATATAAAGCAAGGCAGAGAAATAAAATGGAAGAAGCATGTATAATTGCTTTAACAGTTTCTATAAAATTCTTCACTCAGTGATCACTGGCTACATTCTGAAGATTTTTAGAAGAGGAATTGTCTGAGAGGTGAAGTACTTACCTTGAATCACCTTTAAGTATAAGTTTATATCCTTAAACTCATAAATACTTGAAGTGTCAGGGTTCTCCAGGCAGATTTTTAAAAATGATTTAAAGTTTTGTTCCCAGTGCAAAACACATTCTTAAACTTTTATGATAGTGATATGAAACAGTTCTTTCTCAAGTGATCCTCAAGCCAAAACAGCTAAAAGGTAAAAAGGTACACTCAATCAGAAGAAAAATAGTTGAGGGATTCCACACAGGGTCTTTTCTGTCTGCTTTTTTTGTTTTGTGAAGAGAAGTCACTATCACAAGGACATCAATGGCTATTTGGATTGGGCATCATCAGGCGGCATCTGATGCCCCAGATCTCTGGGTTCTTTTTGTTGCCCACTGTTGGTCTGGCAATGGTGGTAAAATGAGAACAGTTGATTTTCAGATGTGGGAGTGCTTCCTTTAGCACAGGAAGGGAATTTTCTGTTACAATTCCAAAAACTTGTAGTGTCTTCAGTGAGGGGATATCTCCAAGTTCACTGGAAAGGGAGACATATACAACTTTTAGACCAGCTAATTTACAGGGTACATAGTTTCTTGACCAACTAACCTAACAGGTTCTTACATGACTTGACATAACCCCTAGCTAACCTAAGAAATATGGGGGGAGGGGGAAAGACAGAATAATGAGACAATCCCTATGTAAAAATATTAATGCATCTGTTTTGTTCCACAGAGTCCAAAGAAAATATTTGGAAGATATGAAAATTAGCATTATTTCTAGCACACCCCTCTTTGGGTTTAAGCAAAACATGTTCAGGCTAATTTTCAAGGGGTTCCTACTCTTACCATTTTCCAAATATAATGTGCTTATATGTTTGTATATCTCTGCCCCCCACCTCTACTAAAATGTAAGCTGTGTTGCTTGCATCCTAAGTTGTACCATGCTTATTATTAGCAAGGGCTTCTTGCATTGCCTTATTTCATGAATTGGGTGCTAATACCACATTAAAATAAGTAGGGGAAAAAACACCTATATTTAGTGGCTCAGCTCGAAGTACTTCAAGTTTCAGCTCTGAGTTCCCCCTTGGTAGCAACAGGAAAATCACTATCTCAGAAAAGAGGAACTTAATGTTTTAGAAATATTAAAGTTTGTTTATTCATGAACTCTTCTTGTCCAGGTCACCTCACTTCTCCATCTCTAAGTTGAGCAGTTAAATAAGGGGCAGTATTCATTACATGAGAGCAAAAGGAATTTTTTGTACAGATAGGAACTGGGAAACAGACTTAGCTTTGAAAACGTGTGTGTGTGTGTGTGTGTGTGTCTGTATACATACTCTTTATAATAAAAATTGAGCTTCCTCTTTCAAAGGAAATGGCATCTTACAAAATACAATCAATATCAAACTCAGTCAACGTAAATAAACAGCATACCTTAAAATAGAGCTTATCCCTCAACATTTAAACTGCATTCCAATTAGGAATGGAGGTGAAAGGAAGGAATTATCAGTGCTTACCAGTAGCCAGGGACACTTTTGAGAAATATCTTCTCAACTCAAACGGATATGCCTAAGAATTATCTCCAGTACCTATGTGCTTGAAAGTACATGGTCCTGTTCAAAGTCTCAGAAAAGAAAACATTTGTTTTGGAATTTCAACAAACCATCTCATCATTGAAGAGTATCCAACACTACTAGAAAAGGCAGAGACAGAAGTTCCTTTTTTGTTTGAGACATTAAAAATAAACTACTGCAGAGAATTGTTGAATTGTTTTTCAGTTCAATTCAACTCTTCAGGACCCCATTTGTGTGGCGAGAGATGCAATTCAAATCTTCTCACTGGTTAGGGATATACATACAAGGAATTGTCTCTGAACCTAGAGTAGTGGTTGTAGCAGCTGCCCCATTTTAGGAAGCTTCTAATTGACAGTGGAGGCATGCAGAGGGGAAACAAGCCTAGAAAAAAACAAGGGCCCAGTTTATCTCCACAAAAACTTAAAAAAAAAATGAGGAAGCAGGCCCAGAATTTAAATGACCTGCCCAAGGGAACAAAGGTGGAGGTGGAATATGAATGCAGATCTTTGGACTGCAGTGTTCTACCTTATATTCTTTCTATTCTTCCTGTAAGTAAGTGGCTAGTTATTTGCCACTTCAAATGAAAATATTTAGGAAAAGCCTGATGATATAATTCTGATTTTTTCCTGAAACATTTTCAAAGTTCAACAATCTCTACTTGGTCCTCGGTTTCCCCATCTTTGGATAGTGTTACCTGTTAGTTTTGATACCTTTGTTAAAATTGATGATGACTGGTGACTGACATTTATTAATCAAATGATCAAAAAAAAGTTTATGAGGAGGCACTCACAGTAAGGCAGCTGGCATTATTTCATAACATCGACTGATAGACAAGTGTTGGAGGTAGACAAGCTGATGAAATTCCTGGAAACAGTCAGTCTTCAGCTGGATGCTGTCACTAAAAGAACAGGAAGAGAGCAAAAATGTCCAAAATTATTCTCTCCATCAATAAGAAAACATGATAGCCACTTTTTTCTATTAACAGTCCCTTATTTCCCCTTTCCCAAGGTAACTACCTCTTTCTATGGCAAACTTCTAAAAATTCATACCTTAAGTCTAAGTGGACGAGATTGGGGCACCTTCCCACTAACGTCGCCACGTCTAGGAAGGAAAAAAATATATAGGCAATTTTATGGGCAATTTGTCAAACAAATTCACATCAGCTGCCTTTGGGTTCAAAAGGAACCTTTTTTAGAAAAAAAACCCAAAAACTGCAGAATGTACAGGACAAATTTTAGTCAAATTATGTGTTTTTAAAAAGTTACAAATTTTGCTTTGAGGCAAGGCAGTCCATTCCCTTTCTCCACCCTCCACAAAATTACTCTCATTCAGAAGTTTAAGTTAAAGAACACTGGAACACTACCTGTACAGCAATCATTCTGCAGAAATAATCAAATGGAAAGTTAGTGCTTGGAGATCAGCTAATTCAGGAGTAGAAGTAGCAAGCAACTTTGGCCTGCAAAACTCCATAATGTTCCTGAATCAGATTAAAATGCAACTGGAAAATGTTTAACAAAATAAATAAAAACGTAACATAATACTAGCTTATGATTTTGTAAGTTAAGATGTTATAGAAATAGAAATGGGTTTGATAATGCTGATCTAATTCAGCCCCCCCTTCTGAAAAAAAAGGGAAAAGACTTGCCCAAGGTCATATAGCTGGTCAAAGGCAAAAGTCAACCTCGAAAACCCTGGCTACTAGCTCCATGTCCATAGCCCCATATCATAATGCAATAGGAGCCCAGAAAGTTCAATATAAATTGTTTTTTTTTTTTTGTAAAATGACCCTTCCTTTAGGGCAAAATAAATACCCGATCCTTTGTGTTTCAGATTTCCTTGGGTGATCAATAACACCCCACACCCCCACAACCCTACCTACACCATAAGGACCTTCCTGGGTTCTCACTCTCCTCTTCTATGGCCGCCAGACATTTGGGACCATTGTCACCGACTATTCATGTTGAAATTCAGTATGTCCATGCATGTGCCAGATGAACCTTTTCTGCCTAGTGTTTCTGAAACAATCCAAAGGGTTTCTAACATGATTTTTCAATATTTTGCCAAGACTTTTACTGTCTTCTAAAGACATTCTCTTCTAAAGAAGTGATGAATAAGAAGTCCTGATATAGGGCACTCTGTCCCCTTTTCATAAGGTGAAAGGGGAAGAAGGTTCAATTGATGGGATAGGAGTAATAAAAGATAAAGAGAATAACTTTGAACAAGGGAGAAAAATCAAGAAATAACTTCTTCCTCTAAGCAGATGAAGCAAATTTCCCTAGATATGAATAAATACTAGTGGGGCATGGCATCTGAAAATAAATAGTAATGTCCCAAGGTATGACTGATGTTAATTCTGATCTATATTCCAGGAAAAGATGACCTGCCTACAAGCTCTGACCGGATGTGGAGATATCAGGGGGAAGGAAGGGAAGGTCTTCCTCATTTGCATTTGACCACTGAACTTTACTCCCTTACAGGTGGTCCCTTCCCAGTTACCTGTTCTCTGTAAATTCTGTCGGTACCCACTGAGATTCAACTGTGTCACATTTTCTGTAACAGAACTGACAGCAACTTGGATGTGTTCTGCTGTGAAATCAGAGCACCAGGACAGGTTCAGCTCATCTAAGCTGTGTAAAAGACAGAAATCATAGTTGAGTGTGAAGCAGTGATGGAGAACAGGTTTCTCAGGAGGGTGAGCCAGCCTCCAAATGTGGCGGCTGACCCTAACTGAGAGGTCATATACTTGAAATGTTGTGGTTATTCAGCATTTCAGTCATATCCAATTTCTGTGACCTGATTTGGAATTTTCTTGGGCAAAAATATTGAGTGATTTGCTATTTCCTTCTCCAGTTCATTTTAAAAATGAAGAAACTAAGGCAAACAGGTTTAAGTGTCTTGCCTAGGGTCACCCAACTAGTGTCTGAGGCTGAATTGACTCCAGGCCCAGCACCTTATCTACTGTGCCACCTAGTTGCTTCAGTACTTGAAATACCAGGGGGAATGGGAGAGGAAAACAAAATACAAAACTGGAATCCAGTGACTTCTTACATATAACAATCAGTTGCTTTTACATACTGGGAAAGAAATTTTATCCTCACTGCTTCCCATTCTCCAGGGCTTGTTCCCTGGAAAAATTATGGAGATTTTGGTCAAAGTCCCCATTAAATAACTCCTCCTCCTCCTTTCTCCTCCCCATCATTCCAGGAATGGAATCAAACAGGAAATAGGTAATGAGCAGGGAGTAATGTTCTCATCACAGTACTACTTTGAGGAAAAGGTGCTATTATTAATGGTGAATCTGCAAAAAGATGTTTTTTAAGTGAATTCTGCAATGACTACAATATCCTAAATGAAAATGCTCCTGACAGGAAGTCAAACAGATTGATTTTTAAGATGAGTATGATTACAAACCCTTCCCTCCTTTCAGTATACAGGTAGAGAATAACAGATGCAGATTGCTCCATTCATCTTTAAATGGGTGAAATAATTGAGTCCGTTTTAATGAACTGATTTTTTTGGGGGGATGAGGTCACAAAGGATGGCTCAGTTATAAAGTGGGAGAATGGAGTAAGAAAGGGATGGGATATAAAAACAGAAGGCATCAAAAAACATATTTTTAATAAGTAAAAAAGGATACCCTTTTTCAAGGAAAAGAGAAAAGCATCTGAGATCTGAGTATCCATTTCAAACCTAGGTAAGCATGATTGCATTTCATAAACTAAGGATATCACTGTAGTCCTTAGTTATAGAAATAGTAACATTAAAAAAGTTACTTATAAATCTACCTTTGCCTCCATTTCTCATTCTCAAACAAAAAGTCTTGCAGGATATAGGTGTTTCTGTTACTGCTTCTTAAACAGAGCCCTGGAAACTCAGAATGTAATGTAGTTTGATGAATTACCTCATTCCCAAGTAATTCATTTTGAATAGGTTGGTTGTATTATCCTGAAATCCCACAAAGACTCTAATAGCAATAAAGTATACCTTACATAAGCTATAGCCCTCCCTCTTTCCCATCCCTTTTCTCAGTAACATCGATAAAATATCACTGAGATCTGGTACACGTTGGAAAAAGATTATGAACCCCCCAACAAAAATTAAAGTTTACTTTGATGGGATGTAGCACCTCCCAAGTTTGGCAAAGTCATTGCATTTAAGAGGAAAATTACTATGGGAATAAAAGACTAGTTTGAAATACTGAGTCCTACATTTTAAATTCAGTTTTTGTCAAACATATGGGCTTGAACCACCCTAATAACCTTTCTTTGTTTTTTAAATGGATGAACAAAGAGATATGACCATTATGAGTTAACATGACAGCTTTACTACAAATCAATCCCTACCGAGTACAGCTGCTCAGCACAGTCCCCAGGGCAGAGGCTGAGAATCCAGAACACCCAGAGAGGTTTAGTCGCACTAAGTCTGAATTCTGAGCCAGATTTCTGAAAGAAAAGCCAGAAATACACAAATAGGCATATTTAGCATTTACTAATTTTATGTATGTGTATACACACATGCATGTATGAATATACATTTGTATGTAATGGTTAGGAAGGAGGGTAAGAACTCTAAAACTCTGGAAGACTATATGCATTTCAAGAAGAACAATGGTTTGGAAAAACAAAACCTGACCTGCATAAAGTAATAAGGGAAAAATTCTAAGGTAATCTAAGTATAAGATGGCATGGTACAGACCATAGGTTTAATGGATGAAAAAATTAAAAGGGCATTAGTTGGATAAGATTTCACCAAAAAAAGCTAATCTTAACCTAGGCCCTGCGAGAAGGGAAGGATACTGAGCAATAGGGGAATAAGGAAGGGATGAGAGGGCATTAAAGGAGGAAAAAGGCTTAAAAGAGCAATTGAATAGCAACATTTCAGGAAGTGCTAAGACCAGAAGGCGGAGAAGCTCAGGGCTCCAGACTCAAAGTCTAGATGGCATACAAGACCATTCTAAATTGGATATATCCTGCTTTTGTTTTTAAGTTTCTATTTGCTGGAAACAGCAACTAAGGCTGTCCCAGGCCGAGGACAGGTGAGAATTCCCAAGGTTTCCTAAGATTATTTTCAATGTTGGAGATGCCCAGCCATCACTCCTGAAGTCATCCATTTTCATTCACAACTGCTTAAGAAGAGTCCATTTGGGGCAGCTAGGTGGCGTAGTGGATAAAGCACCTGCCCTGGAGTCTGGAGTACCCGGGTTCAAATCCGACCTCAGACACTTAATAATTACCTAGGCGTGTGGCCTGGGGCAAGCCACTTAACCCCACTGCCTTGAAAAAAAAAATCTAAAAAAAAAAGTCCATTAAGGCTAGACTCTCTGCTCTGTAACCACCCTCTTGCCATATCATGTAGCAGTTGTATTTCTCAGTAAGAAAGGTGACCATGACCTACCGGACTATGGCATCTGAAAGCTTCAGGCCTTCCAAGCTCAGGTTCTGTAGTTTGCAGCAGCGGGATATGATGCTCTCTAGGGCAGCTTCATCTATTATGCTGTTAGAGAGGTCCATGTGCTGTATCCGAAGTGGGCTGCGCATAAGCAAGGAGATTCCTTACTATTACAATAACAAAGAGGTTCCACTATTATCAAGCTGGGTGGCTACCCTCTTGTTTTGACAGACATGATCTTACTTGATCCTTGTGTAGGTATTATCAGTGTGGCCATTTTACAGATAAGGAAAAAGAATTGGAAAGGTTCCAAGCTTTCCTCCTAGGGTCAAAGATCAGGGAAGTGACATAGCCAGGTCTTGTGACTCTAAGAACCATGTTCTTTTCACTATTGCATAAACTTGAAATGAAACCACAGCACTTCTGCTTAGATAATAGTTTGAAATGAATAAAGGAATACGACCAGCTACAGTGGATTTGATTTAGTGGTAAAAAAAAAAAAAGCAGTGCTAATGAAAGGCAGTATGGACTTGACCATGCCCACAGAAATATCAAGCTAGTACTCATCCTTCAGCTGCACCCCTTTTCCCTGGGACCACTCTGAATGGAGGGTGAGGAACCTCCCTTTAAGGAAGAACCTTAGGTGCCCATCTATTTTCTACCTAACCCAACTATTTGAAAGTCATCAAGTACCTTGCTTTCCTCACTCAGCCCTTTTGTATACTGTTTAACCTATTAGGGCGGCTAGGTGGCGATAAAGCACAGACCCTGGAGTCAGGAAAACTGAGTTCAACCTCAGACACTTGGCTAGCTGTGACCTTGGGAATTCACTTAATTCATAGCCTGGCTTTCTAGCTAGCTCCAGTCGTTCTGATTCACATCTGGCCCCTGGACCCAGATGACTCTGGAGGAGAAAGTGAAGCTTACTTAGCACAGCACCCCCTCACTCAAATCCAACGCAGGTTTGTTATTACAGTCTTCTTCAAAAACAAAGGACAAACATCAGATTGTAAGCTCCTAGAGGCCAGGGATTGCCTTTCTTTTTACTATTTTTTCTCCCAGAGCTTTCTTATTAAATATTTATTGCATACTTATTAAATTTTTATTAACTTACAGTATGGTAGTGGATAAAAGGATCAGCCCAGAAGATATGGGCTCAGGTCTTGTACTCCTGACCCATACTAAACACTTAACCTCCTACTGCCTGGAGCAACTCCCTAAGACAAGTCACCCATGAACTGCCTAATTGGAGGGCATTTCTACACCATGAGTACTTTACACTAGTGTCCTGTAGGTTTGGCAAAAATACGAAGGATGCTCTTTGGGATTTAAATTGCTGTTTCCTATTAACACGGGATTATATGAAGAGCTGCAGGAATAGGAAAGGGATCACAGTAATATATTAAAAGAACAGCTGTAAACTCAGGTTCTTACTCTTGTACTACCCTGACCCTGGAAAGCATTAGATGAATTCTGAAGTAGATCCTCTCCTAAAGCCCTCCTATGATTTCTTGACTTGTCTCAGGAGTTGGACCTGTAGAAGAAGATAGATGAGTTCACTGTGGTTCACAGATTCATTCTGAGAATGGGACCTATACTGGTTATGTGTCCATCTCCTGAGCTTCAATATACATCTGGACAGGCTCTCTCTCAGGTCCATGTTAGGGGAGTAAGTTTCTTTTAGCCTACAATTTGGGAGACAACAGTCTTCCAAAGTAGGGATCTCAATCTGCCTCAGGGGAGGGAGCACCTGCAACCAATAAAACGGAAATAACAATTCCATTCATTTGGAAGTGGAGTGGAGCGGGCTGCTGCAAGAGATGCTGGCTCTGCCCACAACTTGCCAGGGATGCTGTAGGGGCAGGGTCTTTGTACTTCAGGTGAGAGTATGATAGCCGGCCTCCCTTCCAGCTCTAAGAGTCGATCATTTCCTTTCTGGGTCATACAACTATTGTTTTGCCCCCCCACCCCACCCCCATGGACAAATCTTACCTGAGATTTTTAAACAATGGATCATCCACATGTGATCTTGGACAACGAAAAGCGACCACCCCTACAGAGAGCAATTGCCCAATTACTCCTGGCAGTAAATGTTTCCCAGACAGGTCTAAGGTTTGCCACAAGGATTCATCAAACCTAGAAGAGAGGCAGAATTTTTTCAGAAAGCTAAATACTAGGAAATCTCGACAATCTTTTTAGCCAAATAATGATGACAAAGATACTAGAGCTAGCATGGGTCTGATCTGTCAATTAGCAGAAGAGCCTCCCAAAATTCAAAATTCCTAAAATAATAACTACCAAATGTTTGCTAAGGAGGAGGATGATAGGATACACATCAAGATCCTTTATAGAGGGGGAGGGGGAAGGGAGGAGGTAAAGGTTGTGATACTTGGGATAAGTATGGTAATGTAAGAAATAGAAAATACCAATTAAAAACTCATTTTTAAAAAAGAACTCTACAACCCATTCTAAATCTTCAGATTTTTAAAAAAAAATTAGTGATTTATCATCATGTCAGATTTCTTGTATTTGAAATACTTGAGACTGTGAAATCCTTTTGTTATACATATTTTTAAATAGGATCAGTCCTGTTTTATTGAAAACTCTTGGACCAATGATATAGAAACCCTGAATGCCTAGAGGGTATCACTCCTCTTAGATCTGTTTGGGGCTCCAGCTTTTGAAAGTACACCAATAGGGACATCTAGGTGGTAGAGTGGATAGAGCACTGGCCCTATCCGGCCTCAGACACTTAAAAATTATCTAGCTATGTGGCCTTGGGCAAGCCACTTAACCGGGGTGCCCTTGCAATAAAAATAAAAAAGTGCACTAATGGTTGCTGTTGGCCTGTCCCAAAGAGATGAACTTGCCTTTTTCAAATGGTCTTTCAGTTTTGTTCTAAAGGGGTGAGTTACCATATTTCAGTTTATTATTCCAAATTAGGAAATAAAACTTCACAACCCAGTCATTAGTATATATTATTTCTGATTTTGATCATTTTCCCACAAAAATCAGAAAAAATAATAATAAAATCTTTTCACCATTTAAGTGGCAGGCAGAATTCAGGAGCAACTCTAACCTGAGTATTCATATAAGTGGTCATTGGGAGACTTTATTCACTTAGCTAGTAGACAGTATAATTCCACAACTGCCAAGTGACAGCGAAGCTGAGTGGAAGGACACTGAGTTCCCAGAACTGCAAGAATAGGTACCAATGGCTGGTGACAAATGGGCTGGGGTTGGGCCACACACAACCTCAGGAGCAGGACCCACTCCAGAAGACCTGGATAAAGAGCCTTCCTGTGTTCCTAATCCTACCTTTAGCTTTCATAGGGAGGAAGTCACTCCCACTGTCTTTCAAAGGTACACATGCTCCCTTTAGAGGAAGCCTCTTTAAGAAGTAGAAAGAACAAGAAGTGAAGACAATAACTGAGAAAGTAAATTTTTAGATGACCTTTGAGGCTCTCTTAACTATCCTTCTAATGAACTAGAACAAATCTCACAGAAAAGTCCTAAATCAGAGGCAGGCTCTTTCTAGAATGTTTGTCATCGCCATAGGTAGCAGATGGTTACCCAAGGACTCAGGGTATGAGGCAAGAACACAGTGAATATTAACAAGGCTGCTAATGAAAAAGAAAGCTTATGCATAGCCTGAGAGTTTAAAAAAAAACAAAAATAAGAACAAAACAGGCACACAATTGAGATGAGGTTCCCTGTATGGGAGCTCAAGAAACTGCCTCCCTGCTTTTCTAAGTGACTGCTCAGAAGCATTCATTATTGATAACCACTGATTATCAGCTTACAAGTCTTATGAATTGTACTGTTGAATTTTTGAAACCAACCAGCACTTCCTTTAAGAGAAGCCACCCAAAGCAATGAAGCAAAAGACAATAAAATACTCACGAGAGGCGATGCCACCTCTTACAAATCCCAGAGACTCTTACAAGGTCGGGTAGAGATAAATATGAAAAAATTCCAAGGAGCAATTCATCTGGAAGCACATCCCAAGAAATTCCTTTAATAAAACAATAACAGACCAGGTTTGTTTCCTCAAAATTCTGATTTAAGTATATAGTATAAAACTCTATTAAATCCTTTTTTATGCACTTTTTAAAATGGACATATGTTGGAAGTGGAAAGAGCAAAGGATTTGGAGTCGATGAACTGGGTTTGAATCTGGGACTGGCCATTTTCTTCCTAGTTCAATCATGAGAAAGTCATTCCCTTCCTTGGGTTCTTAGTTTCATTATTTGTAAAGGGGTTGGGGCTAGATAATTTCATTCAACATTTTCTAAGTAGCTACTCTGGGTTGAGTTACAGCGAGGGAAAAAAACCCTAAGTTTTCCTGCCCTCAAATTTATATTTTATTGGAGAAAATAACAGCATATACATATATTAAATAAAAAATAACAGCATATACATATTTCAAAATGCACAGAATATCAAAAATAAATACAAAGATGTTTCAAAAGGGAAGTCACAACAGTTTGAGAGAAAAGGACTTGGAAAATCTTCCCCTTGAAGGTAGCACTTTTGTCAAGTTTTGAAGGAAATACTTTTCAAAGCATTGAGGATAGCCAAAGAATACAGATTAGTGACAGTGTCATGGGAGGAGGTTCACTAACAAGACTTGTTCAGATGAATGTAGGGGGATACAAAGTAGAATGATATGTAACAAGGCTAGAAAGGGTAGTGCAAGATCCCAGGGAGCTGTGAGTGATTTTATATTAACATATATATATATATATATATATATATATCATAACAAGTAATATAACATAAATATATATGTATACATATATATATATTTTTAACATGATGAGGTTCAGGAGAATTCAATATCCACTTTAGACTGTGGTAACTCAGACAATAAACAAGCAATAAGAAAAAGTCATTTCATACTCTCAAGTAGTTCAGGATAATAACATACAAAAAAATATGTACTAACAAGCTATAAAAAGGGACAAATTAGGGGCAGCTAGGTGGCGAAGTGGATAGAGCACTGGCCCTGGAGTCAGGAGAACCTGAGTTCAAATTTGACCTCAGACACTTAATAATTGTGTAGTGAGCTTGGGCAAGTCACCTGAACCCATTGCCTTGCCCCCCCCCCCAAAGGACAAATTGGAAATAATCAACAAAGGGAAAACATTAGAATTAAGGGGGATCAGGAAAGACTTTTAGATGGGACTTGAAGGAAGCTAGGGAATCCAAGAATTGGGAGATGAAGGGGAAGAACATTACAGGCTTGGGGGGAAGTCAGTGAAAAAGTCCATTTGGAAGATGAGGAAGTTTGAGCAATAGCCAGTAGACCAGTGTCACTGGATCGATCTGTGTTCAGGTGTGGTAAGTATAAGGAGACAAGAAAGTTGAGGGGGGGGAAGGAAGCACAAGTTCTGAAGGGCCAGAGGATTTTTACAATTGATTAAGCACTAATGACTGACGACCTTATCAATAATTAGTTCACTCATCTAATCTAAAACACACACCATTTCAAAAACCTGGAAGATGCACATTTTCCTGCTTCTACCAGCAGTTATGTCTAGGGATACCAGCTCCTTCCCCAGAGGGAAACCAATAAATAGCTTCAATGCTTGGCTGCAAGCTACTGTTTCTGGAACCCAGGTTGGATAGTCAACTTCTCAAGAATTTGGATAGGGTGGCAAATTCACTATTATTTAGAATCCTTTTGAACAATAGATTTTGGAATTGTAAAGACTTTCCCCCAGTACATCCCAGATAAATGGTCACACCAGACTGAATTTGAAGAGGTCAAGGATGTGGAACTCAGTACGTGGAATAAAGCTGACTGTTTGATTTGATTACACAGGAGGTTTTTTAGGCTCCTTTGCAGTCCCCCATACCCCAATAGTACAAATAACAAAGGAGTGTCCCTTGTACATCATAATGTCCTTATACTAGCTGTTCCTTGTAGCTGAAAGGCATCCCTACTCCCCACCTCTTAGGATACCCCCCTTCCCTCAAGACTCGGCTCAAGGACTGCTGCACAGAATGCCTTCCTTGTCCCCTCCTCCCACCCCGGACCTTCCCCTCTAAGCTTACCTTTCTTCTATTCTGCATGTATCTTGTATGTACTTAATAATTTCCAAGCATTTACTAGAACATAAGCTTCTTGAGAGCAGGGCCTGTGTATTCTTCGTAGCTAGCCCTTAACACAGTGTAAGAACTCAATAAATATAGGAAGGAGGAATGTCTTGGAAGGATGAAAAATTGCCCAGGTTATAGTTGTATATTGGCAACTTTAAACAATCATCTCCTGGCTTTTTTTTTTTTTTTTTGGTTTTTGCAAAGCAATGGGATTATGTGACTTGCCCCAGGTCACACAGCTAGGTAACTATTAAGTGTCTGAGACTATATTTGAATTCAGGTCCTCCTGATTCTAGGACTGGTGCTCTATCCACTATGCCACCTAGCTGCCTCCATCTCTGCTTATTTAAGGAAGGAGATAAAACTTAATTTCAAATTTATGACCATTATTTATGCTTACAAATCACTTGATGAGAAAAGGAAACTCAAGACATCCAAGCCAGGTTTTTAAAGAGCATATGAAAGCCCAAGATTAGAACAAAAATAACACAAAACCACTTAGAAGTCAAAAGACCTTGGGCTAGTCACAACTTCCCTTCTCTGGGCCTAAAATCAACTTAGAAGGTCCCTCCAGGCTTTAATTGTTTATGAATAAAATGCTAAGGCAACAAAACAAATCTGTTAAGAATTTGAAATTCAATTTCACTCATCTATCTAAATCTTTTTCCCTTGGGTCTAGCTATTTTTTGCTGCAGTTTGTTCAGAGGATGTGGCTTATGGTTATCCACAAAGGTAATAAAATTAATAATAATAATAATAATAATAAAGAAATAAAATCAGCCATCTGGGAAGAGCACCCAAGACACACAGAGAGAGATCCTGTTACTTGCTGTACTTTTTGTTTTTCTCCCAAGGCAGGTACAGTTCTTTCTGCAGATTAAGCAAATAATGTCCTTTCTTGCTCTTATATCCCAAAGAAATGACTCCTCAGGGTCTAACAGTATTAAATGGGCACTTATCCACACAGAGCCAAGTTGCTATTAAAGTGTTTGCCACACTGTTTTCAGACTAAGAATCCTTTGGGTGGAAGTCCCTCCTTGTAATTATGAGCTGTGTGACATTGGACAAATGACTTCAATGCTTGAGATGTTTCCTCACCTGTAATTAGGGGACTGAATTGGCCCAAAATATTCACTGGCTCCTTACTGATCTCTTAGGCTGGCATTTAAATTCAACTGGAATCTGGATCCTCCCTCCATTTCCCACTTTTTTACTTTCCAGTCAAACTGGTTTGAGGGGATGGGGGGATGGGGAGAATGGTTTCGTGAGAGGTCCATTCTAATTCTGGGCAGGCTGGGCCAGGAATATATAACACCTGTGGATCAAAGAAGCTTTCCCCTGTGAGCTCCAGCTTTGAATTGTTTCCCTTACCAGAAGGGAGGATGGACTTTTCAAGACGGGGTGTGTCACACACACACACACACACACACACACACACACACACACCTTATCCTAGAGATCAGTGAGAAATGCCTTGGCATCTGTTTTAGTACATGTAAGTTTTTTAAACACTAAACTAGAGAGACAAGTAGTTCTGTGAAAAACTACTTCAAAGAAAACAAAGTATTGACTCAGGAGTTCCAGGACCTGGGTCAGAATCCCACTCCTGATACAGATTGTGTAACTTTAGTCAAGTCCCTTAACCTTGGGAGTCCTCAGTTTCATCTATAAAATGACTGTGTCTGAGGTTCCTTCCAGCTCTAGGTATTTAAACACTTCATTCAGGACACTCCTTCACTCATGGTGTTCCACAAGATGCCCTCTTTAAATAGAGGCTGGTGGAAGACTTGTAAAAAAAGGTAATGCCTCAGCCCCAGGCTACCTGCACCAGACAGTAATATAATGTGGCAACTGGCAACACCTTCTTCACAGGGCAGCCCTCATTATGCAGGAGGTGATGATGACTGGTGCAGTTTTCTCATCTTTGAGGAATGGAATGAATTTCCTCACACTTGTTTATAAACTTATCCAAAGAAAGATGACCTTGTTGTGCTGATGCTGACACACTAGGGGTGGTACCTGGACTTTTCAGGGTGTTCCTTGGTAGTGCTCCCTTATCTGAAGTCCCTGAGGTCAATACTACCTCCCATATAGTCCTGCTCTGAGGCCCCCTCAAGACACAGGGGCATGACATAACAGCACTGTGAACAAAGGAGATCTCAATCTGGAGTCCATGAACAGAAAGGAAGGAAGGGGGGGAGGGAAGGAAGAAAAGAGAGAAGGAAGAAGGGAGGGAAGAAAAAAAGGGAAAGAAGAAAGAAGGGAAGGAGGGAAGAAAGAAAAGAGGGAAAGAGTGAGGGAGGGAAGAAAGAAGGGAGGAAAGGAAAAGGGGGTAGAGGGGAAGAGGAAAGGATGGAAAAAAGGAGGGCAGGGAGAGAAGGGAGGAAAAGAGACAAGGAAGGAGAGAAAATGAGAAGAAAGAAAAAGGAATGAGAAAGGAGAGAGGGAGGGAAGAAAGGGAGGAAGGAGAGAAGAAAAAAGGAATGAGAAAAGATGGAAGAAGGAAAGAGAGGGAAGAAAGGAGAAAAGATGGAAGAAGGAAAGAATGAGAGAGGAAAGGAAGAATAAGGAAAAGAGAAAGGTAGGAAGAAACTATTCTAATAGGTTTAATATCAAGGTTACACAGCTGGTAGGTATGTGAGGCTGAATTGGAACTCAGGTCTTGCTCCCTCTGGGCCTGGTACAGAACAAGTTGAAGTATGATAGATGGAATAATTATTATCTATATGAAATTGACAAGCCGAATTTCAGAAGGGAAAGTTCATCTGGAAACAGTATGAAAGAGATTCAAAGTGAAGAGAAGAGATAGCCTGTTAGGCTAAGGCATAGTCCACTTGGGTGATAATTTATTCCTGTACTAAGGTGATATCAATGGGGACTGAGAAAAAGGATTAGAAGATCAAGCAATTTTGGAGATGGAATAGGCAATATTATACATCTAGGCTGGATGCTAAGGGTCATCTAGTTCAACCCCTTCATTTTATAGATGAGGAAACTGAGGCCCAGGGATATGGAAGAGTTACCCTGGGTCCCACAGTTAGTATCAGAGCTGAGATATGAACTGAGCCCAAGACTCTTCACTATAAAATGCTACTTCCTGTCCTTGTTCCCATTTTTGCTGTTTATTCAGATCTGTTGACTTTTTGTGACTCCATTTGGGGTTTTCTTGGCAAAGATATTGGAGTAGTTTGCCATTTATTTCTCCAGCTCATTATACAGATAAGTAATCAAGGCAAACAGGTTAAGCCCAGGGTCATATAGCTAAATAAGTGTCTGAAGCAAGATTTGAATTCAGGCCTTCCTAGCTGGAGACCTGCTGTTTTCCCTACTTTAAATCTCAGTCTAGGAAATAGAGGCATGGATGTAATAGTCTTACTTCCTGATTCTAGCAAGTCAGTGTCCAATAACTATAATCCTAAATCAGTATATGACTGGGGGTTGTCAGATCCTGATTGTACTTCTAAGTTGAATGGTATCCTATTTGTAAAAAAATGTCTAGTACTTGTTGACTTGTTAGCTACTTGGGCTGAGAAAAAAAGATAATACCATGAAATGATCGAAGAATAATAATAAGCAATAATGTCTGTAAGCATTGGAAATGGATTGCAGGGATTTTAAAGGCAGGAAAGACAAGTCTTATAATTTTACGAACTCACATAATCAAGCCTAGATCAATGCCTTCCACAAAGGGGACAGTTAATGAATCATGGGTCATTTATTGTGCAGGTAGAAGGGACAGGCTATCAAATATCAAAGCTCAGGGATAACTATACAGCTTCCAGGTCCATCCAGACCCTGATTACGTAGTAAGTAATAGTTTTATTTCCAATGTGCTTTCCCAAAGAACAAACACATAACATTGTTTCTCAATGTAGTAAAGACATTAAATAGTAACTATATTAAAGAAAAAGTCAAATTTAACAGGAAATGGACTTAAAGCTGATCTATATAGTCACAAGGCTGGAAGGACCTTAAATGTCATCTTATTCCAATAAGGTGCCCCCCCTCCACTATTTTACAGATGAGGGAACTGAGGCTTAGACAAGTTAAGAAACTTGCTCAAAGCCACACAAGTGTGAGTGCTGGGCTCTGAATCCAGGTTTTCCTGATTCCAAATATGGCTTCTTTATAGAGTTTCTCTTTTTTTTACCCTTTATTTTTTGGGGGGAATGAAGCAATTGGGGTTGAGTGACTTGTCTGAGGTCAGATTTGAATTCAAATCCCCCTGACATCAGGGCTGCTGCTCCCTCCATTGTTCCAGCTAGCTACTCCCTACTCTCTCAACTTATAACTTGGTAATTACATTGGAGTCAATCCTTTTGTGTGTTTATTGGGTCAGTGCGATTCTGTTCAGGGCTTTACTCTATAATTTAAAAAACCCTCCTTTCTATTTTAAAAAAGCAAAGCTGATGATGGCAGAGATACAACTAGATGGAGAGAAGCAACTAGGTGGTGTCACAGTGGACAATGCCAGGCATTTTCCTGAGTTCAATCTAGGCTCAGACACTTACTAGCTATCTGACCCTGAGCATGTCACTTAAACCTGTTTGCCTCAGTTCCCTCATCTGTAAAACGGGGTGGGAAAGTAAATAACGAATTGCTCTAGTATCTTTGCCAAGAAAACTCCAAATGGAGTCATGAAGAGTTGGACAAACTAAAATTACTAAACAACAGTCATTTTTTATTTAAGGCAATGAAGCAAAGTGACTTCCTAGGGTCATATAACTAGGTAATCATTAAGTGTCTGAAGCTAGATTTGGACTCAGGTGCTTCTGACTTCAGGACCGGTGCTCTATCCACTGCACCATCCAGTTGCCCCCCCTAGCAATACTTTCTCAAAAGAACATGCTTATCTAAGGAATAGATATTATTTAGTTCTCTAAATCTATCCTGGATAAAACCTGAATGCAGGGTTATTTTCCAGAATAAATTTATTAAAGATGGTATATTCGAACCAATCTCAGCTGGTAATTTACCTTAGTTTAGCTCCCAATTACAGCTGTTTTGGAGTTGAGGAGACTTAATAATCCAACCAGTCCAACCACCAAGAGAAATTAAGTGGTGTGCTTAGGTTGCACAGCTTGACCAGAGATTATAATCTTTTATATTTCAAACACTGCTGGATAAAGAATAGGCTCCCAACAAACACTGGTAGAAATGAGTCTATAATTTTAAAACTGGGCCTCATTGTAACCTTTGAAACCAGAATTAGGCTGCCTGTATTCCTGAAGTTTACAGCCAGGACAAATTTTTAGCCCTTCCCCTACTACTCAGGCAAAAACATAATTTAATCCAATTAATATTTACTTAGTCTCTTACCCCAGGGAAGTAAATTTTTTTGTTGTTCAGTCTGGTTTTTGCAAGGCAAATAGGGTTAAGTGGCTTGCCCAAGGCCACACAGCTAGGTAATTATTAAGTGTCTGAGAGTGGATTTGAACCCAGGTACTCCTGACTCCAGGGCCAGTGCTTTATCCACTAGGCCACCTAGCCGCCCCTGTTGTTCAGTCTTTTCCACAATGTCTGATTCTCCCTGACCGCATTTGGGGTTCTCTTGGCAAAGACACTAGAGTGTTTGCCACTTACTTCTTGAGCTCATTTTAGAGATGATGAAACTAAGACAACCAGGATAAAGTGACTTGCCTGGGGTCAAGTGTCTGAGCCTGGATCTGAACTCAGATGATTCTTCCTGATTCCCTGCCTGGTACCCGATTCTAAGAGGAGGCCTATGGTCCTTAATTGCTTACCGAGGACACAGTGTCCGTTTTATGTTCAAATACTTGGAGAATGGCAAGTGCATAGACTTTGGACAAAAGGCCCAATGTAGGGCAGTTGTCATACAGTATAAACCAAAGCATGAATCTGTAGGATCTTCACCTTATGAGCTCTTCATACATTCACTTTTGCATGTCACAGACCTGGAAGCTTAGAGCCTCAGTGTGACCTAGTGAGAAAGGCAGGAAATGTCTTCATGAGATAATGACCAGAATATTTTAATTTTATATGTTCCTGGACAAGACTGAAGTCAATGGTTAAAGTATTCTTTTTTTTAAGGGGGGGGCTGAAACAGTAATTTAAAAAACTAAAGATGAGGAAAATCGATCCATCAATATAAGTTTATTATATACTGGGACTAGCCAAATGTCACAAAATCAGCATGTGTTAGGGGAGAGAACCCAGGTCCTAGCTCTCCCTGGACTGAACAATTAAATGACTCTCAATATTGAGATCTGCAAATATTATACATCTGGAAAGAATGTGGGATTTACAGTTTACAAACCTAGATTCTGCCATATACTTACCTATGTTTTCTTGAAACCTTATTCTCATGTGTGACATGAGGGGGTCGGACTCCATGAGCCCCTTCCATCTCTGAACCTATGATCTGGTGCTGAACAGCCATCCCTTAAAGCTTTCTATTAGCTCCTGGAACAATTTTGCAGTAAAACAGAGAGACTTTTCGGTCTTTCACACCGACGACTGCCCTGGGACGTACCTGAACTGTTTTCTTTGGATTGTCTGGGTCTTCGGGCAATCACAAAGTCCTTTTCCCTGGCTTTCACCTTCTGTTTCTTCGGAGGGGGGGTGGGGGGTACGAGCAGCTCCTGGGGGATGTTTTCACTGTCGGCCTTCTCCTTCTCCAGCACGGCGACCCCCATCCCCGACAGCAAGTCTGCGGTCTTGTGGAGGTCCCATCCCCACGTGAAGGTGATGTTGACATTGCTGCCGGCGTCGGGAATCTCCTGGAGGTGTTTCCTGCGGGGAGGCCACAGGCTGAACCCTCCCGGCCCCCCCGGGCCCCGGGCAGCCCAAGGCGGCTCTCTCCTCAGAACCCGCGGTGCGGGGTGGGCTTCAAAAGCTTTCTCTGGGGGGTGGGGGGGGGGATCGGGGGAAAACGGTAAAACTCGAAGAAAATAAAATCTTTAATAAAAAAGTGTTAATCTAGAATGCAAAAAACGACTTTTTTTTCGGTGCGGACAATTTAGAAAGTTCTGCACGAGGGCGGGAGGTGGGGAGGCGCGCCCGGGCCACGGGCAGCCACGCCGGGCCGCGAGGCCGCCGGGCCCCCGAAGGGAAGGGTGACGCGGGGCTGCGGCACACATCCGCCGCTCGTGCTCGCAAAGGGGAGATTACCTGTGCATGGTGGCCGCGCCGGAGCCGAGGAGGGCGCTGAAGGCCTGGCATCAATCGCTGCGCTGTGGCGTCCGGGCTTCCCGCGTCTGGGACTGGCGGGGCCCCGCCACGCCCCACGGTGCGACGCGGCCCCGAGGAGGCGGCGTCCCATTCAACCCGCGCGCGGAACCTCTTCCCTCTCCCGGTAGGCGGCCTCGGGGCAGGCGCGCGGCCTGCTGGGACGTGTAGTCCCCCGCGCTTCCGAGCCCTGGGTCCTGCCTCTGGCCGGATGCTCGGCCGCGTCGCTTCCTCCGCTCCTCGCCTCCTACTTCTCGCGAGCTCTGCCCCCACCCCCGCCCGCCTTCGCTAGCCCAGAAGCCCTCGCGGCCCGGGAGGCCGGCGGGGCCGGGACAGAGCGGTGACGTCCGCATGAGGAAGCGGAAGGGGAGGAGGGGCCGGCGGAGAAATGTCACCGGCTTGAAGGCGGCCGGGCTTCCCGAGCCTCCTCGGCGCCGCCGCTCGCTGCTCCTCCCGAGACGGGGGAGGCGCCGGCGGGTCCTCGCGTTCCCGCGCCCGTTGGCCCGCGGAGCCCTCGGGCGCGACGCTGAGAGCCGGGGAGCGGCTGCAGGCCGAGGCGGCGATGGCCGCCCCGGGGTCCCGCCGTGCCTGCTGAGGGGGACGCCGCGGCCCGGGTGAGTCTGCGGCCCCGGCGTGGGGGAGGGGCGGGGAGGGGCGTGCCTGCCGAGCGTCACGTGCGCCGGACCCCCAAAGTTGCGGGATCTGGGGCCGCAGGGAGCGGAGGCGTCGGAAGCCGACCGCATCACCGCGCCGGGATGACGGAGCGGACTCCGGAACTGTGGGAGCCCCCGAGGCGTGGGGGAGGGGGCGCAGGGGGCCCTGCTGCGGCCGTGCAAATAGACGGGCTTTGAGAAGACCCCCCCCCCCCCGTGAAAACGGGGCATTTGCCGAGCAAGCTCTGGGTCGCTCTGATGATTTTCCCTTAGGAAAGTGGAAGGCTGAAACATCTAGTCGTAGGATTAAACCTCAGCCCCGGCTCTTTGCTTGCGTAGCCTCTGCTCTGAGCGTGGCCGAAGCTGGACGGACGGCTTGGGAAGGGGGGTGTCGTCTTTTCCTTGTTGGAGAATTCGTGATCCCTAAGGTTGTTATTATGCCTGTAGCAGGGAAAATGAATTGTTGGTGTAGTGGCGAGGAAACAAAAGTTGCTGTTAATGATTCATACGTTATCTGGGCGATCAGGACCTGTTGAGTTTTGCTATTTTTGTTATATTTATATTAGAAATATATATTATTTATATTTATTTTACTTAAAGAACGCCAGATTTAATGCTTCTTCTACGCAGTTCATTAAACTATATTAAGTATGTAATTTTATTTTTTATGCATTTAACTTTATTATTGGGAAAGTCCCCATCCCTTTTTTTTATTAATGTGGTTTGGGAGCTTAGTCCAAAAGATTTTACTACTTTTTCATGACTCAGAAGGGCAAAAAACTATATATAAATGCGAATGGTTATATTCTCCAGGAAGAGTATATTTGTGTCAAAGAAAAACGATTTCTAAACTAAATGCAAACCATGTTGTTGTTTTTTTAATTCATTTCCTCATTCTCTTTCTTTGCACAGATCGTTGATTATTAGCTAAATTTTTATGGTCATAAAATCTTGAGGGAAGGGAGAGGTTTTTGTAAAGGTTCACTGTTTATCTGTGTAATCCATCTTGATGCCAGATTTTTCTATCACTTATAAACTATCTAAAAATTTTTCCTTCTAGTATTTTTGTATTGTTTGTGTAAGGCATAAAATTCCAATTTGTTATATCTCTTGTGTATTCCATCTCTTTTTCAGACCCGTGAAAACTTCTTTCACTTAAAAGGTATTCTAATGTTTAGATTAGTTAGAGGACTTCTAGTTTAAACATCTTGAATCATAGCTCTAGAGATCAGCTCTCAGAATAGCAGAACAGGTGTTTTGCAGACAGCATATCAGCATTATTACACTGATAAATCAGAACACCTAAACTTGTTTAATGTGGATTAACTTATTTTGCATTATATTCAGACAGTTATCATTGTCTTAACTTTTTTCTGTTTTTTCTGTTTTCTATTTAACTATTTTCTATTTCTATTGATAGTGTTCCCTAAAGCCACACCTTTTTTCCATTTTAAACTTGAATCACCAAGTCCACCAATGATCAGTGATCTTATTTTATGAAGTATTACAATTATTTTACATATTTTTTGAATATTATTTCATAAACTTTAATTATTCCTGACAATTTATCATTTAATATTTTCTGAGTAAATATAGACCCTCAATAAATTTAGCTTTTTGTACTTCACCTCACTACCATAACCTCATTTTGCTTTTGCACACAGATATATGATTCTTATTTCTATGGTCAGGATTATTTGCAAAGATAGTTATAATGACCTAGGTGAGAGAGAGAGAGAGAGAGAGAGAGAGAGAAGAGAGAGAGAGAGAGAGAGAGAGAGAGAGAGAGAAAGAGAGTGTGTGTGTGTGTGTGTGTGTGTGTTTGTATGTGTATGTGCATTAACATCTAGTTTAGATCAATAGTTTTAAAAAAAAACAACATATAAGAACTGGACCTTTTAATTGATTCACCACAATATTAATAAGATCAAGTTCTCAGTTTTTAATAATTATGTGTGAAACGTTTGATGTAGTAGAAAGACAACCCACTTTAGGGAAATTGGAACACATGGATTCAAGTCTTCCATCCCTTCTCTTTTCCCCCTCACCCCTTACATATACTGGCTCTGTACTTCCCTTAACCTCTCTCTGCTCCATGCAGACTCTTAAATTGTAAAGCAGTTTTCTGTCTGCACTAGCCAATCTACTAGCAAGTTTGACCCCAGAATGGGGTAGAGGTGGAGTGTATGAATTCTGGTGTGAATCTTATAGTAGTCAGACTCAGTTGATTTAAATTTTGCTGAGCTACTTTTTGGGGTTTTGTTCCTTTTTATTATTTGTTACAAGATATGTCAAAAGAAAACTTCATTTATAGAGTGATATTTCCTTTTGGACAGCCAATAGTTAGGTCCTGAGAATGTATCAGAAATGGTTATTAATTGATTAGCAAACTAAGGTCTCCTACTTGAGATCATACATATCCAAGTAATTCAGATCTGAAGGAGATTTTAGGGCATCTGAATTATTTATTTTATAGTCTTAATCCAAATAATTGCCTTTAATTTTGGCTTATCCAACATTCTATTTTTGATTAAGCCGTGAATGTCTTAATGTACTTATGTACATTAATGTACTTAATGTACTAATGTATGGGAAGCTTCAGGTGACTTATTAAATCACTTGTGGATCCTTTGGTTTCTTGCCCCTTCCTGCTTGGATTACTGTGGTGGTAATTCTAGAACTAATACATGCCGACGAGCCCTAATTCAGGTCTCAAAAGACAGGCTTGGATAAGCGAGCAGTGACCAGTTATCACATCTTGGCTCTTTGCCTGGTGTTGCTGGAGCAACAAGGAGCCTTGCTGATACAGGAGGGGGAATCATACTCAAAAACCAAGGAGGACTCCTGCATCATTCAGATCACCAGAAGCCCTGTTTCCTATCAAATCAATAGTGGTTTTGGAAAAGGCAAATGAAAAGGATGCCTTGGCACAACTTACCCCTCATATTAAATATTATTATATGCCAGTCATTGCACCATGAACTTGGTTGGCATGACCCTTTTGGAACACAAAGGACAACTACTAATTATCATTGTTATGATTATTACCTAAAGTTTATATATATATGTGTGTGTGTGTGTGTATGTGTGTGTGAGATTAAAATTTTCTAAAGGCTTGAATAAATTAGGGAATGTGACCTGTGCTCTCCATCATGAAACACACATATTTATGAATGATAAGTTTGAATACTCTTTCTGGATCTTTAATTTTCTCTTGTCATAGGCCTATAGAAGGTTAAAGGAGTGAAGGAATCATAGGGATTTTTTGTTGTTTCAGTTATATTCAATTCTATGTGTTCTCATTGAGGTTTTCTTAATAAAGATACTAGAGTGTGTTGCTATTTACTTTTCTAGCTCATTTTACAGTTGAATTGAGGCACACAAGGTTAAGTAACTTGCACAGGGTCACGCAACTAGTCATTGTATAGGATTGCATTTGTACTCATGAAGAAGAGTTTTTTTTTTGACTCCTTGCCTGGCACTGTTATCCATCTAGGTGCTCAGGATTTATAGAGTTAAACAATTTTTCTGCTCTTTTTCTCTCTTGGGGGTTGCTAATTTCCCCATAATCAAGTGCTAGGATTTGTCTATACCTAATGCAGTTTCTTTGTGCCAATTATTATTTTTTTCTTTACTGTTTGAGGAGTATTGATCTTTGTGATATTGCTGTTCTTGGAGATAGTGATTTTGTTGTAGTCAAACTCCACCTTGTAGAGCTCAGGGAGAGAGGAAAGAGTACAGGCCCCTTCTTTTTTGCCATCTTCATTGTTCAGAATGTAGTGGTAAAAAATTGATCAAACCTTGGGGAAATTGCTGTATTTGGTCAGGAATAAGGCTTTGGCCATATGAACCAGGGAATCTTCCCCCTAGCAGAAACTCCATTCTTTTGTGCTTTGGGGGTATAGAGATCATTCTCTTTAAAATAACTGAGTTTGGCTGTCTGAGGATTCTGCCTTTGCCCAAGAGGAAAATATTGAATGGGAGGAATTGACTCTCAGAAGAACCAGACCCCTAGAAGAAATTACAAAGGATTGTTGGTTAGGTTACTTCTGTTTAGGGAAAGAGGAAGCTCATCTGTACCATCTCCAACCTTTCACAGAGGCTGTCATAGAAAGAGATGGAATAGCTGCCTTTGCTGGAATTAGAGACTTAATTCATTTAGATTTCCCATGTCCCTTTGCAAGCTGTGGAAGTGACACCTGTTCGGCCTTCCTTGGAGCCAGAAATTGTGTAACTAGTACCTTTCCTTTCCTCCTTCCCTACATAATTCAGGAGGTCAGAGCCACAGTCACAGAGAAGAGAAAAATGTTCTTCATCCTTTGCACCACTGCTCCTGCCTTAGCCATCTAGGACAGTTATGATATGGTACTGAAGAGTGCAAAATGGGGTCTCAGTCATACCATGCATTCTGACAGCTATCATTAGTGCTCCTCAACTCCCTTACAAAGATTGTGATGGTAGATGGACAAGTGATGATTTTAAGTCCTTGGCCTTCTCAGACACTTATTTATTAGCCAAGTGCTGATTTCTGGGTCCTCAGGCCTTCTCGATTCAGTTTCTGTTAGCAGAGAAGCCTGCCTTTCATCTCTGTCCAGCTCAACTTTTAACAATCCTCCCCAGTCATCAATCTCTACTGTTCCCTCATGAACCTTGAATTTATTTCCCATTATTTTTTATCCATTATCCCAGATCTATTTGTCTCTCACTTTCCATTTTGTTATTTACAGAAAATGAGCTTTCTAGAAAATAACTTACTCCTACCACATTGAACCAGCAATCTTCATTATTCTCCTCTTTCTCCATTAGTTCTACAAGACCTTCTTTACTGCCAGTTTTCAGCAAGCAAGTTTGATAGATCCCTCTTTTTTACTTTGTCCCATATTCTTGCAGTTTACAGGTCAAAAGCCATTTTTTCCTCAAGGAGTTCAGTATCTGACTGATTTCATTCACCCCCACACATAAAGTAATTTGAAATATATTGACAGGTGGTAAGTTTAAAGAAGAAAGACTAAATTTGTATGTTTAGACCATGGCAGAAATTAGTTTTAAAAAGCTGATGCATTTTTTATTCAGTAGGAAGTATTTATTGGTTAATATGTCTATTTTGAGGACTATTTGATTGTCTAATGTAATAGTAAAATAGTATTTATAAAATGAAATTTTATTTAAATTCAAGTTTTATTTTGTCTTTTGGATTGACTATCATCACTTCTAGATTTGATTGTTTCCCTTCTCACTAGAATATTTGAACCTTAATGAAAATAGAAAGATATGTTTCTTTATCTTTTTGTCTAATTTAGAAGTACAGTAAAATGTTTTTGTGAATAAGGAATGTTTCTTTCCTTGAACCTTGTGGGTGTGTTCAGCATGGGATCTCTAGGTCAAAGGTGTATGGAACTTATAGTCACTTTCTTGGCATAATTCCAAATAAAATTTCAGAATGGCTGAACCAGTATATAGTTCCACCAGTAGTATGTATATTAGTTTTGCTTTCTTTTGGTAACCCCTCACATGGGCTCTTTCCATCTTTTATCATCTTGACTCTTCTGCTAAATGCAAAATGAATCTTCAGACTTGTTTTTATTGGTGATCTAGAACAACCTTTCATATGGTTGTTATTTGTAGTTCTTTTGAAAACTGTTGCTATCTTTTGCCCATATATCTTTTTGGTAATGACTCTTGGTCATATATCATGAGACATTTTTTAAATAATTATCTGACTACTTAATATTTTAAAGTTTACAATGCTTTGTCTCATTGATCCTCACCAAACCCTGTAGTGATAGGTACTATAGATGTTGTCTGTAAGACTTTTACTGGTGAAGAAACTGAAACTCAGAGATCTCAAGTGATTTATTGAAGGCTACAAGTATAAACTATCTGAGAAAAGATTAAAATCCAGGGTTCTCTTGCCACTCAAATCCAACATTCTTTCTGTATCTTGCTGCCTTCAAGAACTACCTCATAGGCTTTTTGTGAGAATCAAATAAGATAATGAATGTAAAGTATTTTGCAAAACCTTTAAAAGATGTTAATTTTTTTTTAAGTTATTCAACAGAATTGGACAGGGAACAACCTAAATATTCCAGGAATTGTGATTAAAAGGTTGTAGCTGAGAGGAAGAAAAAATGAGAAGATTGCACACTTAGCATTTTATTTTAAGGTTTTAATTCATCATTGGAATTTAGGTAGAAATGCTTTTTGGAAGTGATCAATGAATGATACTATCTTGAATTTTCATGAGTAAACAAAAACTGAAGGGAATTTAGGATTTAAAGCAGTAAATGTCTCAGTTCTGTCAGGGGGAGTCCTGGACTCTATTTTGGATTATTATTTTTAAGAATGAAAATAATAAAAAGATTTCTGAATGTTTTTAAAAATAAAATCTGATAACTTTTTAAAAGAATAATGTTTATATGCTATTATTGCCCCTTTTTTCTTTTTACAGTTATGATCTTTATCTTCAGATGAATAGCTTTGGTTGACCATACAATAATGAGTGGAGCAGCTTTGGGACTTGAGATCGTTTTTGTCTTTTTTCTGGCTTTATTAATACTTCACCGATATGGAGATTTTAAGAAACAACATAGACTTGTTATTGTAGCAACACTACTTGCTTGGTATCTCTGCTTTCTCATAGTTTTCATCCTGCCCTTGGATGTTAGTACGGTAAGAGTTTACATTTTCCTTGTGTCTGAGCTTGGTATACTTTATCTATTCAAGATATTTGTGTCTGTGTGTGTGTGTGTGTGTGTGTATATGTATGTATGTATGTATATGTGTGTGTGTGTGTGTCTTTATAAACAGCTAAATTGTGTAATGTCATACATATTTGAATGAAATATTCTAAATTGTATTACTTTTAAAACTATAAACAGATTTATTTAACCTGTTCTCATTTTTGACAAATATGTTTTCAACATTTTAGACAATATACAATCGATGCAAACAAGCTGCCAACTCTAGCCCTTCAGAAAATAGCAACATAACTGGATCTTACTCTACAGCTGCTCCTGTTCCAGGGTAATACTTTTGGTTTTTAATTTAAAAATGGTTTACCATTTAAAACATTGTTACTATAGCTTTCATCTAAATAATTTTTTCATATTAAAAGTTATTTTTCCCTATAGAGAGATATAACATTTATATTTAAGAGTTTGGACAAGTCGAGGAAAATATTTGAGTATGCAAGGCTCTCGTTTGGCATTAGAAACTTGTTTACCTCATCATAGTCATTTTTCCATTTACCTTGAACATCCATGAAAGTGAAAGTAATAGATTCAAAAGCAGTGGAATATGTACAAAATTTCAAAGTGAACCAGAGTATTAAAAAATTAATTGAATTTTCAAAAACTTCCAAAATTCAGAGTGAAAGTGAATCAGAATATAATTGTACTCTACTTTTAGTAAATTAATTGAATTTCTTTGAAACAATAATGTATACTGATTTTTATTTCTTCATAGACGTATTTGGCTATGCATTTGTATATTTTTAAAATTAGTTTTGTTTATTAAAAAGTGCCTGAAACTCAAAATTTTGAAGTTATTGCACCATGTCCCCCAGAATTCTGATTCCATGAAGTTCTTTTAGAAAGTATTTAAGTGACAATTTTCAAAATATGCTCCAAAAAAGATAATTTTAAAGACAGACACTTCAAATTGAAATTATGTGTTCTTTGCTGGAATAAAGTGCTTTGTTGATAAGTTATTTTTAGTCAGCATGCTGCCACTGCCATTTTGAATTGAGTGTAAAATTAATATTTATCATGGGAATGACTTAAAACAAGACTGAAATGTTATTTTAATAGAATTTAGATAAAGAAGGAAGTTCAGTTCTTATTAATATAGAATGAATTTAAGACTTGTTAAATTGCAAGCAGTTTTTAACTATTTTATTTGGGTCTTGGGGTGTTGGTGTATGGTTATATTATTAAAACAGAAGGCATCCTTGTTTCAAGCCATGGAGCTATATCCCTGATGGAATCATGCCAATTTTCTGGCGTGTTGTATATTGGACATCACAGTTTTTAACATGGTAAGTGATGGATGTTTCTATTTTGACTTCCTTCTCTTTCCAGTGTTCAATAAAATTTCACATTAGGATTTAGCCAAGTGTTAATAACATGGAAGAAACTATTTATTAGCTATTTCCTGAGTATTTTCTTTAATGTATGTGCCAGTTTATAATTTTTGATAAAGTATAGTGATGCTAACTTTGTAGCTGCTACTCCATTCTAGGATCCTAATGTGTCCTAAGTTTTTCTTTTTGGAGGACCAGATCTATGACTTGCTGGTGTGGGGAACTCCCAGTGTGTAAACTCCTGCTAATATAGATATGCCACTCAGTTCAGTAACTTCAAGTCTTAGAGGAATTACCAAGGGGATGAGAAGTTTGAGTCTTTTGTCCATTACAAAACCAGAATATATCAGAATTAGAATTAGAACCCAGACCATCCCATTATGTATACTACATTGTATTTTACTATATTCCTTCTTCTTGAGAGAGATTATATTACTTTTAAGATATTAAATGTATTGAAATTTGGATCAAAATGTAAGCATAAGAAAAATTACATATCTACTATTAATTAAAAATACGCATAGAAATGAGAATGACTATATTGAGCTTAGTTTGTGATTTTCTAGAAACAACATCCCATTGGCCAGTTATATGTATGTTTTATATATATATTCTCCAGCTATGAGCTGTGAAGTCAGGCAGACTAGATAAATATTTTACACATTTAAAAATGAGGAAACTGAAGTTAACTAACTTGCCCAAGGACATAGAGCTAGTATTGGCAGACAAAGGTACAAACCCATCTAGATATACTCTTAAACTCTTAATTTGAGAATATGATACTTATTTTATTATATTATAGTAATGACAATAAAAATATCAAGTAGATGAAATTAAGTAATTTTGTGCTCTTTGCTTCTCCCCCCCTTCTTATTTTAGGATCCTGTTACCTTTTATGCAATCTTATGCAAGATCAGGAGGATTTTCCATTACTGGAAAGATCAAAACAGCACTGATTGAGAATGCAATTTATTATGGCACCTATTTGCTGATTTTTGGAGCATTTTTAATTTATGTAGCTGTAAATCCGAATTTGCACTTAGAATGGTAAGAATGATATTATTAAGTAAAGAAACAAAAATAATCCTAGGTTTGTGGCTTTTGTCCCCCCAATTTGTGTTTTTGCATTAGAGATTTCATAGAATAAAACAAAATTGTACTTCTCACTGAGTCATAAAATAGAAGTCTATACATATTGTTAATTTAAAAATAGACATTTAGTCTCAATGCAGATATTGTTAACTGTGCTTTTTAAATGATCAAATTCATTTTGCTGGTTTTAAATTTTTTTCTAGTATTCTGATCTAAGTCCATTTCCAAATAAATCACATTAGTAGTGATTCACAAATATATTTTGATGTTATAAAAGTACTTCAATCTAATTTGTTCAAAATAGACAGGTACATTCATTTGAATAATGATTATGGGAATCACAGCATTTGGAAGAGATTGAGAGCAAAGGAAGTAGAGGCTCCTAAAAATAGATGGTTTTCTGTAGGAGCTTAATTAACAGAAAAGAAAACTTAGAGATGGTAGAATTAAATGAGGGTTTTTTGAGGATGGATTAGATTTGATTGTATTTATAGTCAGCAAGGAAAGAACCAAGAAATAAGATAGGGAGAGATTGAAGATAAGAGAGGGGAATAGTAATAGAGGCAATATTTAAGAGAAGCAAGGAAGTTTGATTAAGTAGTTGTCCATGATAATATATAAGAGCAATCTCTTTATCTGAGAACAAGAGAAGATGGTGGGGGAAGATGTATGTGCAGTGGAAGATGATAAGGAGAGAAATGAGATCTCAAGGCAGATCTGAGGTCATCAGTAGACAGTTAAAGACAAGGCTACTTGAGGAGAGACAAGGTTTGAAACAACCAATGTAGAAAATAGATTATGGAAGAGCAGAATGATTGCTTTCCTGCAGTAAGAACCTAGTTGGAATTAGGTAACATAGATTTATTTGGATTGCTTTTTTTTCTTAAAAATATTTTTTTTTACCTTCAGTTTAAATTTTGAGTTTCAAATTCTCTTCCTCCAACCCTTTTCTTACCCCTTCAGATATGATAAACAACTTGATACCAGTTACATAGTGTGGTCATTCTAAAACATTTTCATATTAGCTATGTTTCCAAAAATAAATAAAATGGAAAAATATTATTCCATTTGGTCTCAGAGGGTGTATCTAGGACAATTGGTGTTTGGGTTAAATGGTAAAAAAATATTTCCATTAATTAGAGCAGTCTGAAATAAAGAAATTACTTCCTTGAAGGAGGGAGAAAGTTCTATCTTGGGTGATATTCAAATATTTATTCATTCATTCATCTGTCAAAGTGAAATTATAGGGGGCAGCTAGGTGGCGCAATGGATAAAACACCGGCCCTGGAGTCAGGAGTACCTGGGTTCAAATCCGGTCTCAGACACTTAATAATTACCTAGCTGTGTGGCCTTGGGCAAGCCACTTAACCCATTTGCCTTGCAAAAAAAACCCTAAAAAAAATGAAATTATAGAAATAATCATTTGATCATGATTTCTTCTCCTTAGGAGTCAGCTTCAAACAATTGGAATAGCTGCTGCCAATACATGGGGCCTGTTTCTTCTTGTTTTATTATTGGGGTATGGGTTGGTGGAAATTCCTCGGTCCCATTGGAATGGAGCTAAGAGAGGGTACCTACTCATGAAGACATATTTCAAGGCTGCCAAACTGATGACTGAGAAAGCAGATGCTGAAGAGAATTTAGAGGATATAATGGAAGTAAGTAAATATTCCTGAATTCTAGTTAACTATTTCTACCTGAAAGCACTGGGAAAATTACCTGTATTGCCAAGTTTTTGTTTTTTTTTAACTAATGTGCTGGTGGACTTAGGACTCTGAAAATTGGGCAGCAGAAAATCCTTCAAGATAATTTGAACCTGCACAGGCAAGATATTCCCTCTCATCATTATATTTGAAGAAAGTTCAGAGGTTAAGAACAAAAAGCTCATATCAAAACCCCAGGGCTAACCTGGTAGATAATTACGTAAATAGTGATATTCATTTATTGCTTTAAGATTTACAAATACTTGCCACAGACGTCTGAGAGATATTAAATTCTTAAGGTAATAGGTAAGTCATTTACTATTGAATATTTTTTAAACTTTCATTAAACTTTATTTCAGCTAATATTCACTTGTATCCTTCCCACCTCCCCCTCCCAAATATTGGGAAAGGGGGATAATACAAACATGCACAGTCTAACTAAATAAATTCTTATTTTGACCAGGTCCAATATTGTGTCTTACTCTATTTCTTGAATCCATCACCTTTGTTAAATCATTTATTCTTGGAGTTATGACTGGTCACTGAATAGATCAGACTTCTTAAGTCTTTTCCTGAATGTTTTCATAAAATTGTTCTGGTTCTGCTTACTTCACTCTGCATTACTTTATAAAACTTCTTGTGTTTTTCTTGAAACCATCTTATTCATCTGCAAGACACCATGTTTCTTACCCTCCTTAATTTTTTCATACTTTGCTACTTCCAAAAGAGTTATTATATATTTGTGCATATAGTTCCTTTTCTTCTTCCTTTGATCTCTTTGGGTTATAGGCCTGATGTGTTACTTACTGAGCCAACCAGTATGTACTAGTATATTGACTTTGGGAGAAGAGTTCCAAATTTTTTTCAAGAATGATTTATAAATCCAACAACAGTGTATCAGTGTGCCTGTTATTCAAAAGTCCCTCCAATATTTTCCCTTTTTCCTTATCTTTGCTCAGAATTGCTTTAATTTTCAGTTCTTTGATTATTAGTGATTTAGACCATTTTCCTTTGCAAACTATCTATTATTGCCCTTGGACCTTTTGTCTGTTGACAAAATACCTTTAGTTCTTATAATTTAAATCAGATCCTCATATACATCTTGGAAGTGAAAACTTTTATCCAAAACAACTTGCGGCAAGAAATTTTCCCCCAGTTAAAAATCTCTTTCCTTTTAATTTTAAGTACATATGCCTCTAGTAATGCTAAATCTTTTTTATGTAATCACAGTTGTCAGTTTTATCTTCCACAATGCCATAAGTCTTATGAATGCCTCTTCTTGTATGTAAATTATAGATAATAATATGCTGAAGCCTGTTTATATCTAGTATGCATTTTTCTGGTTTTTTCATTTTCACTTGCAATTTTGAATCTTGAGATATTGTTGTCACATGGTTTGCAACCATATTAAATTACTGGTATTAAGCAATAATTCACATTTCTGTAGTGTGAAAGGATTTATGAAGTGCTTTCCTTACATTACCTACCTATAAGGGGTATGGGTAGTAGTATTAAAAAAGATAGATTGTTTGGCAATGAACTGCTAAGAGTTTTAGTGAACTACACACTCAAAGAGTCAACAGTATGATGTGATAAGTAGAATAGCTAATGCTCTCCTAAGTTTCATTAACATGGACAGTAGTGTCAAGTGATGACGGAGGAGATCACTTTATTGAATTCAAAGAATCATAGAATCTCAGTTAAAAGGAAAGTCACAGAACTTTGGCCAATCCACATGTGAAACATACACAGTTCATTTATCTAGCTTTTTCTTGATGAGACCTCTCAAGGGAATGGAAGACTCCTTTCTTAATGTAACCTAAGATTTCATTAGTTTTTTTTGTCTGCCATATTGTGTTTTTAATTTATATTTATCTTATAAAATATATATTTTTTAAAAAACTATTTTTTTTATTAATTGCTGGGACCAGTTATCTTACCTCCACCTTATATTTTCAAAGCTGGTTTTTAAATTCAATTATAAGATTTTACTTATCAACATTAAATTTCATCTTTTTAATATTTGATTAATTGTTCCAGCCCATCAAGATTTTAAGAGGTAGAGAGGGGCTAGCTGCCATCCAGTGTCAGCTATCCCTCTCAGCTTTGTGCCATTTGAATATTTGATAAGCACGCCTCTATCCTGGTTACTAATAATTAAACCTCACAGAACAGAGCATAGGTGCCACAGTGATTCTTTAATCTTTGGGGTACTCAGGAAAATTAGGTGGACAATGATCCCTGGAGTCAGAAGGACCTTAATTCAAATCCATCCCCAGACACTTAATAATTACCTAGTTGTGTGACCTTGGGCAAGTCACTTAACCCTATTGCCTTACAAAAAGCCAAAAAGAAATCTTTGGGGTACTACTGGAGACCAACATTGAATAGTTAATAGTATACTTTGAATCTGGTCATTCTAGCTAGTTCTTAATTCACTTAACTATTATGTAACCCATATCTTTCCTTTTCTTTTTTAAACAAGAATAGCATAAGACACTGTCAAATGTCTTGCTCAGATGTTGGTAAACTCTACCTAAATCCTTCTGATTTACTAATCTGGTCATCTTGTGAAAGGGATTGGAACCTCTTTCTGTCATGAGCTGTCCTTGATAAAGTCATGATACTTTTTATTACTACTTTCAGTAATTATCCCTATAATATTATTTTATTTTTAGTTTTAGTTTTTAGTTTTTACAAGGCAATGGAGTTAAGTGACTTGTCCAAGATCACACAGCTAGGTAATTATTAAGTATTTGAGATCAGATTTGAACTCAGGTTCTCCTGACTCCAGGGCTGGTGCTCTAACAACTGTGCCACCTAGCTGCCCCTCTAATATTATTTTCTAGAATTTCGCTGGGAATCTATATCAGGTTATCTGGTCCAAGTTTACAGACTCATTCTCTTCACTTTTTTGAAAATCTAGTCCATATATTATCCTGTTATCCACAATGATTTTTATTTATATGGTATTAAAAATTTTTTAATGTCTTTTAATCAAAATCTGCCTTTCTTCTTCCTTCTTTAATCAAGAACTCAATAAAAGCAAAAATCATTACAAACAAGTGAATCAAAACATTTTTCACTTTGATCATGATCCCCTAAAATATTTGTCTCATTCTGCATCCTTCATCTGTCTGGAGGGAGGTGGCACCTTTTATCTTTAGTCTTCTGGAATCCTGATTGATCATTATGCTAATAAGAGTTCAGCATAATAATTTATGAACATCCCTTCAGATTCCTATTCTTTGTCACCTACAAATACATCCTTTTACTTGCTTCCATTCCTTAATTGGCCCTTCTAATTTTCCCTCACCTCTTCTTCTTTCTTTTCTTTTAAAAATCCTTTCTTTTATCTTTTTTTTGAGTAAATTGAAATTCTCTTTTCAGAGACAATTATATCTATTTATGAATGTGTGTGTGTGTGTATGTGTAGGTATTCCTTCTTTTAATTAATTCAGATGAGAATGAGGTCCAAGTGTCATCTGCTCCCTCCCATTCTCCCTTTCTTCTTCATATACATGACTATTTGTGCTACCCTGATTTTGTGATATAATTTTCCCTTTCATTCCCCTTGCTGCCCCTTCATTCCTCTTTTCCTCTCTTACCAGTCTTTTCTTAAGCTCAAAGCATAACAGAACAACTCCCACACCTTGTTTTAACTGGACTTCCCTTCTCACCCCTGATGATGATAAGTCTCACAGGGAACACTTGTAGCACTTCATCCTTGTATATGAAATCAATAGTTTTATCTGTATATAATCCTTTATCACTTTTAGTTTATGTTTACCTTGTGTTATTTCTCTTTATTCCTGCATTAAATTTGAAAGTTTATTTTCAGATATAATCCTTCCATCAGGAATGCTTGGGAAGTCCATTTTACCTCCTGTAGCATTGTACTCAATTTTTCTGGGCAAGGTATTCTTGACTCATATCCTTTACCTTCAGGAATATAATTTTTTGTGTTTTAGGTTCATTTAATTGTGGTGGCTATTAAATCATATAAGATCCTGACAGTGTCTTCTCAGTACTTATTCTTTCTGAGTGCTTGTAATAGTTTTTTCTTTGACCTGGAAGCTCTAGATTTTGACTCTGACATTTTCATTTTGTTTGTGTGTTGTTTTTTTTTTCCTACAGGAGATAGTCATTAAAGTCTTTCTATTTCTACTTTGCCCCTCTGGTTCTAAGAGATCTTTGCAGTTTTCTTTTAAGATTTCTTGAAATATATTAGGTGTTTTCTTTTGTGTGGCCTAAAAGGTAATCTAATGATTCTTAAAATATTTCTCCTCAGCCAGTTCTCAGGATCATTTGTATTTGGTATATCATTTTCTTTCTTTTTTTTCAGCCTTTTGACTTTTATTTGAATATTTCTTATGGCCCTCATGAAGACATTGGGTTCCATTTGGTTCATTATGATTTTCAGGAAATTTGTTGCTTGGGCAACATTTTGTACCTATTGCCAAGCTGTTAATTCCCTTTCAATTTGTTTTTTTAACCAATTGGTGCAATAGAGGTTAAATGACTTGCCCAGGATCACACTGCTAATACATGTACATGTCTTGAGATTTGAGCTCAGGTCCTCCTGACTCCCAAGTATTCTAAATACTATGTCACCTAGTAGCCCCTTTCCATTTCTTTTTCAGTTTTTTCCTCAAGGACTCTCATTCCATTTATAAAAATGTTTTTAACTTATTTTTTAAAACTTTTGTTCATCTATTCAAGGAATACTAGTTGTGTTTGTAAGCTATGTTTTTCTCTGAGGCATTGCTTGTAATTTTGAAATTATGGTGGGCTTCTTTTATTAACTCTTTCTTCCCTCCTACTTCCCAACTTGATGTTAGGACTGGGTCTTACCACACTTTTGGAGGTAAGATCTGAATTGATCCTGTTGCTCTTTCTTTGAGTATTGGATGTTGCAATATTCTAGACTGTCAGAGCTAGACTGGTGACTGGCAATCTTTTCATTGTCCCCAAAGGGTTTCAGATCCAGGGCATAATCTGACTGCTACTTCCCTGATCTAAACCTTCTAAGTTTTTAACCTGTGTTGAATCTGAGCAAGAGTAGATGCTACTGTACTACATCTCATTATCCAGCTGGAAATTTATTTTGGTTTAGAATAGCATAATTATAGGTTCCTCTTTGTTTTTAGATTTCTACCTTAGTTCTTTTTCTGTAGCATAGGCCAAATGCTAGAAGAGAGAATTTTTCTGAGATTGGGTCCTAAACTGCACTAACACCATTGCAGCTGCTGATTTCTGAAGTTTCTCCTTTGCCAGTGTAGCACCCTATACTTCCTTACTTGATATCAAAGCCCCTGAATACATGGCCCCCTTCTCAGTCTGCCCTGGAACTGTGAAGTGGGAAGCAAAGTTGTAAGTTGGCAACTTGTCCCCATTGCAGAGCCCTCTTTTACCCCAGTTTATAACCTCCTCCTACTCATTGAAGTGGTCTAGGTACCAATATGCTTGTGGTCCAACACTGTCTACAGTGTTTGCAGACCTTCCTGTCAATTTTTTTTTGCTGAATATAGGACTCACTGTGATTCTTTCTGGATTTTCCCATTGAGATTTAGTCTGGTACATATTCTGGATCTGTTTGTAGCAGTTTCTCGAGGGGAAACCCATCATACTGTTTGCCATCTTGGCTCTGCCCCCTCAGTGATCTTTGAGAGTTCATTGACTGATTGATCAGTACATTCTAATTCTTTCATTATCTTAGGAAGAGTTCATTGAGTCCTTGGGATGATTTAATTTATTAAAGACTGCTTGTTGTGGGCTCTTGAGTATCAACTGTTTTTTTTTTTCCTTTCTAGTCCAAAGGTCTTTCTTCTTGACAGAAAATGAAAGCAAAACAAGAATTCACAGCAGTATTTTCTTTCTGTAATTGTTTACTCTTTAACTTTCCTCACAAGTCTTGACTTCTTTCTAAATTTATATACTCTTGACATTCTAGAGAGAATTTTGGTAGACTTTGGTAGCCATCTTTCCATTGTGAGTTGCTTCTAGTTCCTTTTAAATCCTAATTGATTGGTTGTCACCTAATTCTTACTTAAACAGTAAGTTTCAGTAGCAAAGGGAACATTGCCTTGCAGAGTAGCTTTTTCTATTTTCTTTTTTTGGTGACTCCAGTTGTTGAAAACTTAATCTCTATATCAAGCAGAAATGTGTCTCTGTTACATACTGTCCATTGCCTTCTGGAGATTAAAATAAACCTAATGCCAACATGTTTCTCTTTCTCTGTCTCTCTCTTTCTCCCAGGAGAGAGGGAACACTAGAATCTTGGCATTAGAATCTTCTTTTTAATAAATTAAATTCTTTTCAATTAACAAAAATCTATTGTTACCCTTTTCCAAACATCCCATTGGTAAAAAAAAACAAAACAAAAACAAACAACACTGCAAATGTGCATGGACAAACCCCACAAGATCTTCTAAGCTTAATGCTGTTTTCTGCGTGACAACCTTTCATGTGGGTGGGTGGGTGAATGGTGGATGGATGATGAATGCATGAATGGCTGAATGAATGGATATTAATATATTTAGACAGCTATCATTTTCTTATCATGCTTAATGTCTCCAGTTCCCCAACTCACTAAAGCATTTGACAATGGCCAACTCTGAAACTTCCTGACCATGCTCTGTATGTGTAATTTTCCCTTGACACTCTTAAAATTTGACTAACATTTATGTAATGCTTTTCTTATTAAAGACTATAGTTTGAATCCTCAATTTGTAGTAACTTTTTTGGCAACTTTGTTACACACTGTTAATTAGCTTTAGAAAAGGACCTTATAACTCAATTCAGAACATACTCCTCATTTTTTATCTATCTTCAATTTCTGCAGTTGAAATTTTGATTCTAAGAGTAGCATTTCATAAACAAAGCAAAGATATTTTTATTGAACTTTTTTGTAAAATTTATGGGAAAGCATTAGGAATATGGAGTGGCATATCAAATATTGCTCACATCAGAGATAGAAGCTCAAAGATAAAGAGTTCACTTTTATGCAATTTTCTTAGGTTCTGGCTCATTGTTTAGCCTGGTTGAGATCCTTTTTAGATTCTTAACTCTTTCATTCAGTATATTCACTTCCCCTCACATCTTCAGCATGTGAACCTGAAAGGTAAAGAAATAGTATCCTGGTTCTATTTTGTTTACTTTTGGAACTGGGGCCATGTGAAAGGGGGAAGCTGGGGGCATTCATATTGTACCACTAGAGGTGAGATTATTGGACTGACACAAGATGAATCAGAGCAAACACATTAATCAAGAACAAAAGTCAGAGGTTTGAAGTCCATCAGCTACCATTGGAATTCTAACCATAAACAATGTCAACTAGCTATTTGGTAGCATTATTTCCATGACCCACCAGACAGCTTCTATTTGTGGATTCTAGGGTGGTGGGGAGTTGAAGGTCTGAGAGGCGAGGCTATACTGATGATTAATTAGTCCACTGAAAGACACGCTTGGATGACCCTATTCTCATAATCTGGTGGTGCTTAAACACTACAGTGCCTCCTTGATATTTGAGGGAAAGTCATTTTGATGATTAGTCCATCAAGAGACAGGTTTGGACATACTGGATTGTCACCCCTTTGTTGCCAGAAGTTACTTTTTCTTTGTGCTGTAGAAATTCCAAGGTGCCTCACTGATACAGGAGAGGAAATCATATTCAAAAGCTAGGAGACTCCCACAGCATTCAGACCATCACCAGAAGTCCTGTTTTCCTATCAAATCAGGTCATGGAATGAAATGATTCTGGAAAATGCAAGTAAGAAAGATGTCTTTGCACATTTATAATAAACACAATGTGCAAGTTATGCTACTATTAACTGGGTTGGCATGGTCCTTTTCAAATATGAACAACTATCATTATTATTATTACTCTTATTATTATAAGGAAGACCCAAAGATAAATAAACTATGAAACCATGTGCTCTGCACCAAAAGTATAAATGTTCATGAGGAAGAGTGGGTTAGTAGTACTTGAAGCATGAATACCAGTGAGATCCTGGAGGAAAGGGGTGAATTGAAGGACAAAATATCAACAATAGATACTAATACTTTAAAACATTGGGAAAAAGATGAGGAGCTAACAAAAGAGTCAGAAGAGAAATAGGCAGAATCATAGGAAGAGAACCAGGAGGTGCATTGACCAGAAAGTAATGGGAGAGAAAGTTAGGGGAAATGGGAAAGTTAGGGGAAATGGGGGAAAAAAGTTAGTGTACAAAGACCTTTTGTAAAAAAATCAAGAAAGATAAAACAATGAGTAGGGATGAGAAGTGGAGATAGGGGTGATGAGTGGGGGGGAGGTCATTGGGATTTGATGATAAAGTATAGAGTGTTTTTTAAATTTTATTTTTACAATTATCAAATTTTTTCTTCTCTCCTATCCTTTGCCTTGAAAAAAAAAATCAGCGCAAACAAAAATCTTGTATGAGAGTTTTAAAACTGTTGTCATCCACTACTAAGGGATTCCTTTTGAGGTTAGATAACATATTTTTCATGATACTAGTTAATTAGTTTCATAATGCTTTCTAGGATATGGGTGCTAAAAAACCATATTGGTTTGAAGATTGGAAGATTGGGATGATGAGAGGACAAGCTGGCAAGGGATTCAAGGGTGAAAGACCATTCTGGAAGTGGTCAAGGCATCATACATAAGAAAATGAGGGCAGAACAGAGTTCATGTATTAGTACAATAGCGAGCAAACTAGTGAAGAAAATTTTACATAGTGGGAAATGTAAAAGGACAAGAAATTGAAATTCTATTAGTGCAGGATATTGGAGGTGAAGAAGTTTCATATAATATCAGGGTACAGCGCGTGACTATCCTGGTGAGTGAATGAATTAGAATAGAGATAAAGGTCTTTGAAGTTGAAGAAGTCATGCTTTATCCTAGGAGTTATATCTTCTGAAACATAATATACTTTTGCTAATTTTCCATTTCTAAAAACTTGCTGTTAAAAATGCCTTTTAAAGAGGTTTGTGTTGTTTTTTTAGAAGATAGTTGCATATTTGTCTTGTGATGTGTAAATTGAGCTATGGTTTATAGGCAGGAAGAAGTAAGAAAGGGCAGTGTCACATGCTTTCACTAGATGGGATCATAAATTTTCTTAGCTTGCTTAGTAGAAGTTGTTCATACTATTTTCCAAGCAAAATTATCAGTTATCCATTAATGCCGAAACACAAAAGTATTTTGTTTTCTATGCTGAAACAACTTGCTCTTTCAGAATTTCTCTAGACAGTTTTGATCAGTCTTCTCTTGTTAGTCAGATTATGCATTTTAGTGCAAAGACTTTGTTTTTACTGCTCTGATTCTTTAAAAAAAAGCAGCACTTGTTGAAGTATTTTTAGGCATATTATGGATATTTGAAGTTACCTAATGAACGGTTAGTGGGAGTGTTTTACTGCATCAGGGAACATAGTCCAACATTGAGAATAGAGGCAATTCAAAGGTTTCCTGAAGATTTTTATGCTATGCAGTTTAAAAACTAAATTTTTGGTAAGTGGAGCCAAGATGGGAATATGGTAGGGAACTCTTGGGATCTCTCCCTCAGACCACTCCAGATTTCTTTAAATAATGACTAGCCAAATTCTAGAATGGCAGAACCCACGTAAGTGGAACAATTTTCCAGCCCAAGATAATTTGGAAGATCTGTGTGAAGAGTATGTTATACCATAGTAGAAAGGGCCTGCAGCACAGCCTGGACCACACAAGGACACACTATCTCCAGCTATGCAGGAACAGCCCATGGGGTGCCAGGGTCCCTTGGGGTGCCAGGGTCTGTGGCAACGGTGGCGGTTTCCAGACTTTTCAACCCAGAGATTGCCAAGGGTAACTTGGAAGGTCAACAGGCAAACTTTGCCCCATCAAAGTGAGCATGCAGCCCAGCATGGCAGCTGCTTCCAGAGTGCTCGACCCATAGATAGTAAGGGGGTCAGGGGAGATTGCAAAGGTCTCTTTGCTCTTTCTGAGGCAGGACTCTGTTGCTTTGCCTATACTCAAATCCAGGCCTTAGTCTGGGACCCCCATACTGCCATAGCAGAGCAGAGACCATCTTCACAGTTCCAGAGGGGAAGGGGTGTGATAACTTGTAGACCAGAGCACAGGCCATGAGAGCAGTCAGAGCCTCTCATAAGACCTTGAAGGAACTGAGGTCTCTGGGGATTGTCCCTGAAAACAGCTGCAAAAACCCTCAAAAGCTTAGGAAAATGTGTCCTTCACCCTGGAAGCAGAGCCCCACCCTTAACAAAGTTAAGATCAAGGCATAGGTAGGCAAATGAGTAAACAAACAGAAGAACAAAGATCTGGCCATGGACAATTACTTTTGGAGGATCAAACTACATACTCAGAAAATAACAAAGTCAAGGCTTCTATATCCAAAGCCTCCAAGAAAAATATGAATTGCTCCCAGTCTATGGAAGAGCTCAGAAAAGACTTTGAAAATCAAGTAAGGGAGGTAGAGAAAAAATTAGGAAGAGAAATGAGAATGATGCTAGAAAATCATGAAAACCAAGGCAGTAACTTGGTGAAGAAGATACCCCAAAATACTAAAGAAAATAAGATCTTAAAGACTAGTTTAGGTCAAAAAGAAAAATTAGTACAGAAGGCCTTTAAAAAAAGCAGTATTGACTAGATGGAAAAGGAGAAAAGAAAGTTCTCTGAAGAAAATAATTCCTTCAAGTATTGAATGGAGCAAAGGGAAACTGATGACTTTGTGAGAAATCAAGGAACAAATCAAAACCAAAGGAATGAAAAAATTAGAAGAAAATATGAAATACCTCATTTGAAAAGCAATTGATCTGGAAAGCAGATCCAGGAGAGATAACTTTTTAAAAAATTTTAATTATTTAAGACAATGGGGTTTAAGTGACTTGCCCAAAGTCACAAAGCTAGGTAATTATTAAGTGTCTGAGGCCAGATTTGAACTCAGGTCCTCCTGACTTCAGGGCCAGTGCTCTATCCACTGTACCACCTAGCTGCCCCTGGGAGAGATAACTTCAAACATTTTGGGGCTAGCTGAAAGTCATGACCAAGAAAAGAACCTAGACTTCATTTTTGAAGAAATTCTCCAGGAAAGTTGCCCTGATATCCTAGAAACAGAGGGTAAAATAGAAATTGAGGGAATTCACTGATCACCTCTTGGAAAAGATCTCAAAATAAATACTCCCAGGAATATTATAGCCAAATTACAGAACTCCCAAGTCAAGGAGAAAATATTAGAAGCAGCCAGGGAAAAAAAACATTCAAATATAGAGGAACTATAGTTAGGCTAACACAGGATTTGGCAGCATCTACATTAAGGGCTATTACTGAAGGCAAAAGAACTTGGATTGTAACCAAGAATCAATTACCGCAAAACTGAACATCCTCTTTCAGGGGAAAAGATGGTCATTCAGTGTAACAGGGAACTTTCAGACTTTTCTGTTGAAATGTCAAGAGTTGAACAGAAAGTTTGATTTCCAAGTACAGAACTCAGGTGAAGCATAGAGAGTAGACACAGTAACGGCTAATTATGAGGGACTTAATGTTGTTGAACTGCTTATATTCCTGCATGGGAAGATGATACTGATAACTCATATGAACCTTCTCATTTATTAGGGCAGTTAGAAGGAGCATATATTGACAAGGCACAGGAGGGAGTTGAATATGGACGTATAATATATCAAAAAGATGTAGTTAATGGGCAAGAAATGAACTGGGAGAAAAATGAAAGAAGTGGTAGAATGGACTAAGTTATTTCACACAAAGATTGAAGAAAAACTTTTGCAATGGAGTGGAAGCGGGAACTCTCATCGGAAATGGCTCAGAGAGGAAATAGCATACACACTCAATTGGACAAAGAAATCTATCTTAACCTAAAGGATGGGAGACAGGAAAATAGGAGACGAAAGGGGTCAGGGGAGGGAAGGGAGGGGGTGTAGGTGGTAGAAGAGAGAGAAGATTGCAGGAGAGAATAGTCAGATATGACACACTTTTGAGGAGGGACATGATGAAAGGAGAGAGAGAGAGAAGAAAATAAATGGGAATGGAGGGAATAGGATGAGAAAAATAGCAATAGCAACAGTGGGAAAAAATTTTGTAGCAGTTTCTCTGATAGACTTATGATAAAGAATGCTATTCATCCCAAAGATAGAGCAGATGATGTCTGAATACAAACTGAAACACAATTTTTATTTTTCCTCTTTATTTTCCTTGAGGTTTCTCTTTGTGGAGGGGAGGATTATGTTTACTTTTGCAAGACGATTATTGTAGTAGTGTGTTTCATGGGTCTCTGTTTTTAACTTGCTTTCTCAATGGGGGTAGTGGGATTGGGAGGAAGGGAGAGAATTTGGAACTCAAGGTTTTGGAAGTAAATGTTGATGGGTTAAAAAAAAGTTTTTTAAATTAAAAAATTTAAAAAATAAAGTTATCTGTACTAAATTTGGCAATTGCACACTTTTCTGAGCTAATTCTTGATCATGATGTGATATAATGAATATAAAATATGAAGTATAAGTATGTCTTTTTAAACATTTTAAACATAAGATGTGAGACTTCCATATTAAAATCGTGCGAATTTTCATTTTTTATCTGCCTTTTTAAGCAGTAATGATATTCAGTGAAAGCACCTTTTTTTTCTATTATTACAAAAAGTTGATACAAACTTAGATTTCAAATAATGGAGTCTAAAATAAGCATTGTAAGAAAAAAAATTAAGAAATTTGACATGGGAAGCAGTTTGTACATATAGAATCTAGATTTTATCTGCTTTTGAAGTTTAATCTATTCTAAAGACATTGAAACATTTGAATTTTTCTTGTTTTGCAGGAGGTTCGAAAAGTGAATGAAAGCATAAAGTATAACCACCCTTTGAGAAAATGTGTTGATACAATTTTAAAAAAGGTAAAATGGCTATCATGTCCTAGAGAGTAACTGTTTTATGTACTTTCATGATAAATATTTTAAGACTTTTTGAAAGCAGTTATAACTTGTAAAAGTCTTTAACCTTTTCCAATATTTAAAAAAAATTTTTTAACACCATGACTGTGATTTTATATAGCCAATCTTAACTACAGATAGCTGGAGAAAACAAAAAAAATCCTTTTTCTTTTAATAAAATTGAATTTTTAAAATTGTTTCTACATGAAATTTCTTTGCTTTATTATAATATGCTTCATATATAACATTTTCACATTACTATATAATAAACAGGAGGAGGGGTGCCAAAGACAAAGTGATAGTGATTGTTATCTGTCACATTTGAGTAGCAGTTGGATTTTTTTTTTTTCCCCTCACAGTGTTCTTATGTATGGTTACTAAAGGTACATCTCTTTTTAAAAGAAAACAAACAGATATCTAATTAGTGTTTGATTGTTCAACTTCCCCTTTGTCATCTCATAGTGTTTGTAGGTACAGCAAGAAATAAATGGAAGAATAGCAAGAAGTACTTTGATGCTTCTGTATTGTGAGCAGGTAATTCCAGGTAGCTCTAAAAAATTGAATTACATGAAGGTTTACTAAATGTATATCTCCAGTATACTTATTTAAGGACAGGTTCCCTTTTTTCCTCAGTTCCTCAGTTTCCTAACTTCCAACAGTTATGTTGAACTTAAGTAAAGTCAAAAAAATGGAAGATGGTCATATAGTTTAATTCTAGACATTTTTATTTTTATAAATATCTTAAACCTCCAGTGTTTGTCAGTTCATTTGAGCTCATCTCCATGGTTACTTAACTTGATGATTTAATTGATCTGTTAAGTACTTTCTGCATTACTCTGTTGTTGAAAATGAACCATTTAGAGGTAGTACACCATGGATACTCATGGTTAAATAATCAATGTATTAGTTTATCCACATGTCTAAATTCTAGTTACAGACAAATTCGATATGTCTACTATTTGAACCTTAACACTACTAGCTTTGTTAATAATGATTTTTTTAAAATCTCCAGACTTAGAGACACACACACACACACACGTGTGTGTGTATATAAACTGAACATCCTCTTTCAGGGGAAAAGATGGTCATTCAGTGAAAGTATGCAGGGTGTAGTGAGATCTTTTTAAAGAAAAAATCTTACTGGTTTTTAAACATTAAAATTCTTTTCTGTGGGGTGGCTAGGTGGCGTAGTGGATAAAGCACTGGCCCTGGAGTCAGGAGTACCTGGGTTCAAATCCAGTCTCAGACACTTAATAATTATCTAGCTGTGTGGCCTTGGGCAAGCCACTTAACCCCGTTTGCCTTGCAAAAACCTAAAAAAAAAAAGTTCTTTTCTGTTAAGGTTTTTAGAAATGTGCTTCTCATACTCCTTACACTTTCCTACATACAATTTGTGATTCTTCTACACTGGTTTCTGTGTTCTCACCCTAACATCTCTGTCTCTGTGTCTTTTACCCTGACTATGCTTTATCCCTGAAAGGCTCAGCCCCATTACCACTACCTCTTAGCTCCCCTGTCTTCCTTTAAGATTCAACTAAAAGTATAACTTCTGTGGGAGGCCTTTCCCAGTCCTTTTATATTCATTCTGATTGATTATTGATTATATAATCCACAGCTGCCACGTCTTGATTCCTCTTTTTATTGATCTACATTTTGAGATCATCTCTTTTTTTCCTTACTCCAACAGAACCTCTTTATGTCTTACCTATCCTCTGCTTTGTTTCAGCCTCAAGGAAGAGATGATTTTGTGTCCTAGAATCTGAGCTCCTCTTCTTTCCTGCAGGCACTTTGTCCCTCAGTTCTTTCCATCTTCATTCACTTGTTTGTTCCTTGCCCCATGTCTATAGGCTGTGGTCCCTTAAAAAGGCTTCTGTAAAACCTGTAAAACTTCATTATTTTTCCATATGTTTTCTTCATTATTAATATTGGATTTGGAGTCAGAAACTGGGTTCAAATTTGCTCTGTCTCTGTGTCTTTGGGCTTGTTACTTTTAATCCCTTTGGATTTCCAGTTTCTTTAACTGTAAAAGGATGACCTTAGAGTCCCCTCCAGATAGAAATCTGTGGTCCTATGATCCTAGAGTCCTTCATACTCATTGCTTTCACTTCTATACCAATTCACCCTTCATCTTTTTCAGAGGTCAGCATTGGCTTCTTGATTACTAAATCGGATGCCCTTTTCTCAGTGTTTATCTGCCTTTTTTTTTCTGTAGAATTTGACTAGCCATTTCTCCTTATCCAACTTGTACCCTTTTTTATTTCCCCTTTGCTGATTCATTGTCCTTTTCCAAATTCATATTATAGGTCTTATGTAGATCTTTGTCCTAAGACCTCTTCTCTGTTCATTCTCTCCTTAGGGATCTTGTCTATTCACATTGCTATGATTTACACAGAAAACTTTTAAATCTGTTTATCAAACTTTTAAATCTGTTTATCTGGATCTAATTTGTCTCCTGAATTTCAGCCCCCACTTCTCTGACTATTGATCATCTCTGCTTGGGTGTTCTGCTGACATTTTGAATTCAACAGGTCCCCAAACTGCTAATCATCTTTCCTCTCTCTAGTTTTTCAAAATTTCTCTCATCTTTCATTCTTCACTTTTCCTCTTTCATCCCACAGTCATTTGCCAAATGCTGTTGATTCTATCTCAACAATATGATTTATATAAATTCCTTTTTTTCCCTTTCTCACATGACCATCACCCTATTTCAGGTCTTTAATCATCCCCTTCACTTTTATAATGTTTTTCTTGCCTTCACTCTTCTCCTTTCCCATTATTCCTAAGATACAGGTCTGGTCATCATGCTACTGTTCAAATTACTTCATTGAATTCTTATACTAATAGCTTAAAACTTTTAAACCTGGTTTTTACAATACATTTTGACATCAGATTGTCTTTTTAGCCCATTTTATTATATCTCCCCTCACATACTCAGTGTTTCATATTGAACTACTTAACTGTTATCTGAATTTTGTCTATTACCTCTTATTTCTATTTAATTGTACAAATCCTTTACAGTTCTTGGAATGCATTCTTTCCTTATTTCATAATTTCTGTCTTTCTTCAAGATAGATTGCAGTGTTTATACACGTATAATCTATATTAGATTTCTTTCTGTTAGAGGGAGAGGGGAGGCAAGGGAGGGAGAAAAATATAAAAGTCAAAACTTTGCAACAAAGTAATTGTTGAAAATTACTATTGCATATATTTGGGAAATATATGTCTGTGTCCTCCATTAAGCCTTCTGATTCTTTGCTTCTCCCTCACTAGCTAAAAGTTTTCTTTTACTTTCCAGATTTTCGTTATCTTGAATATTTCTCCTTTGTTCCCATTTTCTCAGCCTTATCTTGTATTTACTCACTTGTTAAATCCTTCAACAGTAGAATAAATTAGGAACTTGAAAGCAGAAGCTGACACCTCCCTTTCATTTATATCCTCAATATTTAGCAATATCTCATACAAAATAAATGTATAATAAATGTTAATCGTTATTGAATTGAATTCAAAATACCAGTCAGGAAGCAGACATTTTGAGAAAATTAGCTATGGTGAAAAATGGAGATATTTTCATAAAAGTGAAATATTCTTATTCTATGGATGCAAAAATACTTGCTATTTTAAAATTTATATATATATATATATATATTTTTTCCCAATAGTGTCCAACAGAATATCAGGAAAAAATGGGTAGGAATATGGATGACTATGAAGACTTTGATGAAAAACATAATACTTATCCAAGTGAGAAAAGTTTGGTTAAACTTCACAAACAGGTAAAAAAATTTTTAACCATTTTATTTATTAAAGATTGTAACTATTGCCCACAAATGTAGAATTTTAAATTTTGACTCATGAGCTTGATTTGATTATGCTCTTTTGTCCATTTCACTGGTTATACATTGTTATGCAAGATATATTTAGATCTCATCTGCAATCTATCTTCATACATTATCATTTTTTAAATAATCTCACTGATAATTTTTGTAATAAACATTTTGTAATGTTAAAATGCCTTAGGTTTAACTGGTTACTCCCATCTTCTCTCATGTAGGTCATTTATTCAGTTCAGAGACACCGTCGCACACAAGTGCAGTGGCAGATTCTTTTGGAACAAGCATTCTATCTTGAAGATGTGGCAAAAAATGAAACCAGCATTACCCGCCAATTTGTTCATACTTTTCAACCACTAGAACCAGAAAACAGATTTATCCAGTATTTCTATAGTCCAACAGTTGGTATGTGCTAAACTGTAAATTTCTTTCTTTTTTTTTTTTAAAGGTTTTTGCAAGGCAAATGGGGTTAAGTGGCTTGCCCAAGGCCACACACCTGGGTAATTATTAAGTGTCTGAGGTCGGATTTGAACCCAGGTACTCCTGACTCCAAGGCCGGTGCTTTATCCACTATGCCACCTAGCCGCCCCATAACTGTAAATTTCAAAGTTAATTGATATTAAGTCCCTTTTTTTCTGTTCTTGTGCATATCTTACTCCCAATTATATATTTAGCTTATTTTTATTTGAGATTTATTTCCATTTATGCTATGCTATGATAATAGACTACACTGTTAAGCCCCAAAAAACTCAAAAGCTACCTTACGACTACTATAATATTCTTCATTTAACAGTCATGGAAATATTCCTAAATATTGCAGATATTTTGTTTGAACCATATTAACTATGTTTCAGTAGTTAAAACTTGAAATAATTGATTCTATGAGTTTAGGGCTTTTTTTGTTCTTATCTTAGACCATATATATATATAGTAGAATATATAGAGCTTAACCCTTTTCAGTTTGTGATAGAATTTTGGGATATGTCAAAGTGGAGCTTGCCCATTTCTTATTTTTTTTTTATCCATACATTTCAGTCTTCATACATAAATGCTCTCTGTTCTTTCCATTGTGTATTCCCCTCTGTCCCCCTCCCCCTCCCCACCACTTGCAATCTCATGATCATATATACATAAATATCACCACTGACTGAGAAATGAACTTTAATTTTAACTGATTAAAAAATCATTTTTCTGGGGTTGAAGAATGGGAGTGAAGATTGTTTTGTCAGAAAAATATTTTCCTTAGAGTTTCTTGACTTTTAGCTATTTAACCAAATGGTGTAAATTTAAATAGTTCCTTATCGTGCATAGCCTCAAACCTTCAGAATTAACATCTAAAACAAAGGTCTTGTTGTCTTTTCTTTTTAATAGTGACAGCCTAGTCTAGTCATCTCTACTGATGAATATGTTTCAGTAACATTTTAATTTCATGTGCTATATTATTTCCTATATATCATTTACACTATCACATGAAACTTTATAAATTCTTAAGACCTATGAATTACAGAATTCATAAAATCTAAGAATTCCAGGGCAGCTAGGAGGCACCATGGCTGGCTCTAGAATGAGGAAGACCTGAGTTCAATTCTGGCTTCAGACACTTAATACTTACTTAGCTGTGTGACCTTGGGCATTCACTTAACCCCATTGCCTTGGAAAACCAAAAAAAAAAGAAAGAAAGAAAAAAAAAGAAAAGAAAGAAAAATGTAAGCCTTCCCACCTTTGATTTTTTTTGAGGGAAGGAAAGATTTACCTTTTCTTTGCATTGCAAACTGAGTTGTTTGTCATCCTTTCCTGTCTGCTACAGTTAACCTCCAACTAGGGAAGTATTCTTGGAATACATACGTGTGAACTATGGCTGGTTTTGGCTATAGTTTATTTGACAAGTTTCCTCAGTCTTGTGACTTGAATCCATGGAGAAAAACTAGGAGATCTCTAAGTATCTCTTTGTTTGCTGGAAATCTCAACTTCCATTTAACCAATTTCATTCTCTCTTTTCCAGTTCAGTAGAATTCCTGAACTTTGTGAATTTAAAAATTTATTGCAGTACCTGTTATAACCCCTTATTTCTGTTTCTGTTGAATTTGCTTAATGAAATTGAATCTTGCTTAATGTAGAAAGAACTGGACTTTGGGTAAATATTTTATTAGTGGCATAAAAGGACAGAGATAATTTAGCAAAGCCTCAGTCAGAAAATTTAGAAAGACTGAATTCTGTAGATTATATACTTAAAATAATCAGTCAGATGACTGACTCCTTAATGTTTTCAGAAATCTTGTTTTTTGGGGGGTTTTTTTTGACAAGGAAAGTTTCTAAAATATGTTTCTTCATTATACAGAGGGTGAAGTTCAGTACAAACACTTGTTTGGAGAATAAACAGGGCATACCAACACTATTGAGAAAATAATTGTCAAAACTTAACTCACAATAGTGGTGGCAGAAGTAGCTAGTAGAGAGCTCTTTTTCTTTGTGGAGTTTTCTAATGCTCCTAACTGCTGTCTGAATGAGATTTTAAGGAGAGGGAGAAAGCACTGCCTCCTTGGTCTGTCCCTCTATGATCTTTGTGGTCTAGATCATAAAGCATTTTAACTGAGCTCAAAAATAATTTAAGTGAAATTTTGGCATTTTTCTTTTTATGAGCTCTCTTAACCTTTTAATTTTTCTTTTGTTTTCCAGAATGGTACTGGGAATGTCTCTTGAGGCCCTGGTTTTATAGAATACTTGCTGTTGTTTTGGCCATCTTCTCTGTGATTGTTGTGTGGTCAGAATGTACATTCTTTAGCACTAAACCCGTCCTTTCCCTATTTGCAGTCTTCATACAGCTGGCAGAAAGAACCTACAATTATATATATATTGAGGTTAGTTTGGTATATCTCTGTCATGCACCAGTGTATATATCATTATATAATAATAACTTTAAGGTTTACAAAGCACTTTACTTACAATTACTGTGCTATCCCTTAAGTAACTTTTTCATTTCATTCATTCTTTCTTTTATCATGTAATAAGGAAAGGCAAGAAAGTCTCTAATATATTATTTAAGAGTAAATTGTAAGTAATCTACACTATCATAGGTAGTGTACAGAGAGCATAAGACTAAGCTAAAATTTCCTTATATTTATCAAATTTTGACCTTCTAATTTTTATATGAGTACTCTCTCAAGAAATAGGAACCTTCATTTGCTTTGGTGGCTAAATGAAAAGCTTTATGATTATAAATCAGTATTGAACTGATTGAAATGTGTTTCCTTCATAATTTTAATTTCCTAGTTATGGTTACATACTAGTTTTTAAATCTATAATAATACTTCTAAGAATATCTTTAGTCTAATTTATGGGTGATGTATATTCAGATACCATTTGATACTTTGTTTTGACATAGTTCTTTCCAACAAAAATTGTTGGGATTCCTCCTACAGTGTACATTTTCTGAAGACTCAGGTAAAATTTAATATTGTGATTGTGTAAGTCAGTTTATAAATACAGCCATTTTTCCTTTGCTTTTAGATTGCGTGTTTTCTTTCCATCTTCTTCTTAAGTATCTGTGTTTATTCTACTGTCTTCAGGATCCGTGTGTTTAACTATTATTATTTAGCATCACATCATCAGACTGATGCTTACAGTCTTCTCTTTAGTGGCATGTAAGTACAAAGTGATTAAAAATCACCCCAGAATCTCTTCATTCTACATATTCTTTTAAATATCTTCTTTATATATTATTGTCTTTGACATCCTGCAAATAACTGAGCTATTGTGAGGATGGTTTAGTTGGTAGGAGAGATTCTTATTAATAGATTAGTGATGGTAACTGTTTTAGAGACAAGTTTAAGTGTATAGTACAGAAGCGTCCCATTTCTGCCTGAGGTGCAGTTAGGTCTGAATTGAGGAACTTATTAGAATGACCTCTTTTCTCAGGGACCAGAAAAATTAGTATTAAATAAATATTTGTTGACATATATTGAAGATTGAAAAGCTTTTACCTTGAACTATGTCTAGAAATAGGCTAAACTAAGATAGTAGTACCCAAATGGAATGATCTACTTTGGGAGAAGATCAGTTTCCCCTCACTTAACAGTGTTCAAGGAAAGATTAGGTGATTACTTTGTCAGATAGGAAAAAATATTTTAGATAGACAAAAGAAGATGGGGATTAGAAAAGAAGACAGAGGGATCATAACTGATGAACTGATTAAAATTTATCTCTTGATCTGCACATAACTGTGCTGTAGCAAGTTGATATATATATATATATATATATATATATATATATATATATATATATATATATATATATACTCATAATTACCTATCTGATATATTTTGTTCTCTGATTAAAAAAAATTACCCAGGTTGTTTTTGTGTGTTCAACACAAGTGACTTGTGAATATATTTCCCCTGGTGCCATGTTGCTGAGAAGAGGTATAGACAGGAAAATCAAAGGGGTTAAAGGCCACCTTCTTAAATAACTGCTCTCTCTCTACATGCCCCCCCCCCCTTCCCCAGCCCAGCAATGGAAAGGCCTTTGAAAACCTTGAAAATTCTGACTACCATTTTTTTTTTCAAAATGATCTTTAGATAAATAAAGACAGCTAATAATCAAAATCCAAAATAAATATAATTTTATTAAAACAATGACTTATTGATAGAAAATTTTGACTATAAAATATTTCAAGGGATTAAGAATTTGTTTGCTTGCCTAATTATAGTTCTGTATTTAAGAATTTAGTTTGTATATAACTTTGTTTAAAAGTCCCCTATTATCACAGGTTATTCTGTCGTTTGACTCCCCCTTTGTGTCTAAATTTTTTGGGTTTGACCCACATGGATTCAACAATCTCTCACCAAGATGCTCAACCAACTGCTTATACATCAGTAAGTAAATAGAATATATCCTTTTGCAAACTCAGTCTAAGAAACTGTAATTTAACACTGAAGAAAGTACACTTGATTGACTTACATGAATACATGTACTAAAATTTTTTTCTTCTGAAATTAGTGATAAACTTTTCCTTGTGGTTTCTTGATTCATATTCTAATACTAACTATACTATTTAAGTTTACACAGCTGATAATTCTGAGCAAAAATTTTAAATTCTAAAATAGATTTTAATTTTAACATTTTCATTTATTTTCTTTCTTAATTTAAGTGTTTGACTTTGCCTAATACTGAATAGTAAAGCCTATCATTTGTAGTTTTAATTGTTTTTGTTAGCCCTGGGGACACTTAGAAGGTGGGAAAGATTCTCAGAATGATTTCTCAGACTAGAACACTCTCAATGTGTCTGAATTTTAATCTCATAACAAACAAACCTTTTAAGGCTGATTTAAATAAGATACCTGGACTAGTAGGAAGCCTAGTTTACTCCATGCAAGATGCTATAAATATTGGCACACTACAATCACTATACCTTCTCATTAGATCACTATAATAGAACAGCAAACACACAGAGGAAATTCAGATAACTGAGGTTATAATCTGCCTCACTCTTATCAGATCTTACTCCTAATCCAGAAATTCTCGAAAATATCTGTGTTTTGCAGCTAGCCTGCCATGTGCCAGCAATGTGGTAGATACTTTCTCCTTAAGCATCTTAGTTTAAATGCTACCCATAAGACTCAGTCAGAAAACAGTTCCATTTACAGTCTTGCTTGATTTTCTTATTTGCTATATTAATAGGTCTAGTGCTTGGATTATTTTTGTGCTCTGCCTTAGTTATTTTACAGTTTATACTGGCATTGCTATGAAATTTGATAAGGCAAATGTGAAAAGAAAATGTAAGTTTAGATATTCAAACTTTGGGGGTCAAAAAACTTGAATCCCAACTCTCCCATTTAACCACCTGTCTAATATTGGCTAAATTATTTAATCTCTGTGGATTTCATAGAGGAAGTTAAATTTCAATGATCTCTAAGTTCCTTCTTGCTCTAAATCTGATGCTAATGATGTATTTCTTCCTATTGAAAAGGCAAGTTTATTTTTGTAATTTGACTGACAATCAATAGATTTTTTTAATTTTAATATAATAGGGAAAATTATACTAAATTTATTCTTCTATTTCAGATTATGGGTTCCATGAAAGTACTGTCTTTTATTGCTGATGGATTCTATATTTATTATCCTATGTTGGTCGTTATCCTTTGTATTGCTACTTATTTTAGGTAAGAAACTTAGAACTTGAACCTTCATTTTCTTCCTTATGTCCTCATCCCAAACTGAATACTTACTTTCTTGACAATTAAGATATTCACTGAATCTACTGTAATGTAGTAATGATGCCATTTTGGCCCTCTTTTTAAAAAATAAGATTTTTTTTATTTGAATTGTATCTATCCTACCTCCTACTTCCACTCTTTGACCAGTGTTATGCCAACTGAGAAAGCATAATAGGATTGGTTAAGGAGAGTTATATTCTAACCCTTAAATTTGATTCTGATGGTAGGTTTTGCATAAAATGGATGCGAGACATCCTTTATATCAGTTCTTTTTATTTGTATATTTACTAGTCTGGAGATTACTGACTTAAAAATTTTCCCTTGGTTTCTCTTTTTGACAATATAGATCATAATGTTAAGTGATATAGAGAAAGGTGGCATAGGGAATTTCTCTAGTAGGTTCAAGCAGGGATTTAGAGGGGTCAGCTACTCTGCCATATGGAAACTGGAGGTGGTAGTAACTTTTTTTATTTAATTTTTTTTCTTAATTACATGTAAACAATTTTTAACATTTGTTTTTTTAGGTTTTTGAGTTCCAAATTCTCTCCCTCCTCTCCTCTTCTTGAGAAGGCAAGCAATTTTATATAGATTATACATGTGTAGTCATGCCAAAACCTTTACATATTAGCCATTCTGCAAAAGAAACTGCAGATTATAAAAAACAAACTCCAAGAATATAAACTAAAAAATTCAGATGTTTCTACTGCCATTCACAGTCTAATTAGTATTTTTTTTCAGATGTTTGGAATTGTAATAATGAGAATAGTTGATCATCTACAGTACAGTAATGCTCTTAATGTGGACTGTTCTGGTTCTGCTCATTTTACTTTACATCAGTTCATTTCATTGTCATTTAAGATAATCCCATGTATTCCCAGGTTTTTTAAAAAGCGCATCCTTTTCATTTAAAACTCTTTCATTCCAAACATATGTTATAACTTGTTCAACCATTCCTCAGTTGATGAGTATCTCCTAAATTTCTAATTCTTCACTATCCCAAAAAAGGGCTACTATGAATATTTTTGCGTGTGATATGTGTGTGTGTGTGTGTGTGTGTGTGTGTGTGTGTGTGTGTATAGGTTCTTTGCCTTTTTTAATCTCTTTGGGACACTGGCTTGCTAGTGGTATTACTGCATAATTCCAGATTGCTTTCCAGAATGATTAGATCAGTTCACAATTCCATCAGCAGTACACTTGTGTTCCAATTTTCCAAAATCTGCTCCAACATTGGTCATTTCCTTTTTCTGTCAGATTAGCCAATGTATTAGGTGTGAGATGGCACCTCAGAGTTTTTAATTTGCATTTCTTTAATCATTAATTATTTAGAGCATTATACATATTGTTGCTGGAGAGGGGCAGTGTTGCCTTCTACAGACCCCAAAACTCTGCCCTTTCTTAAAGTACTTTGTGATCTAAAAATAACTTCCTGATATTTCCTACATAAAAACTAGTATTCTTGCAGTGAATCTAAATGTGAATTATGTGATCATTTTACTTTTCTATCTAGTTAACTGACATAGACTTTTAAATTGATTATTCCTTAATGTTCCAAAGAGTGTTTATTTGTTAATTCAGATGAGTCTGTACAGACAGAATTTCATATAGATCAGGGAGATATTTTTATGTTAGTATACTTCTCTGAAGCAATACTGCTTAACCTATTCTGCCTATAAAGGGATCTGTTAGTCAGGGAAGAGATCCTCTTGTAGCAGATTTGGTAATATTATTGTTTAATTGATTTTTACAAATATCTTTTATCTTTATATTGCCTATATTTCCCCTCTAGTCTTGTTTTTTTAATTTTTAAAATTTAAAAAAAATTTAAATTTTAATAATTTAATTTTTTAAATTACATCTAACAGACCACAGATACTTACACAATCATTCATTACAACTTAGTGAGATATATACCAATGATTGTTCAACATTAGGAAAACTAGTGAATTATATTTAAAATCTAAAATATCTAAAACCACATGGTTATGTCAGTAGATGCAGAAAAAGCATTTGATAAAAACACCATTCTTTTATGCTAAAAACCTACAGAATATAAGTATAGAGGGATCCTTTTAAAAAATATATTAGTTAAAAGTTAGTCTTTCACCAGAAAAGAAGAATCATATGCAATGAGGATACTGTAGAAGATTGAACCAAGGATGCCTTTTCTTTCCATTATTATTTGATATAATTTTAAAAATGTTACCAACAGCAGTGAGACAAGGAAAGACATTAAAGGAATAAAGGTTAAAAAGGAGATAAAATTGTTCCTGTTTGCTGATAATATGATGGCTTACTTGGAAAGTCCTTGGGAATCAGCAAAGATACTAATGGAATTAATAGCTTTAGCAAAATTATAGATTTCAAAATAAGTACTCAGAAACCAATTTTATTATTGCAATAACAAAATGCAAAAAGCAATAATAGAATGAAGGAATCCCATTCTAAGTAATTACAAAATGCATAAAATGTCTAGAAATCATTTCCTCTAAGCACTGTAAAGATTTGTATAGATTCTATTATAAAGGGCTTCTTAAAGAATTGAAGAACAGCTGAAATAATTGGATAAATTTTTTATTCATGGCTTGGTGATGAAACATAATAAAAATAATTAGCACTAAAATTAATTTACTCTTTAAATGCTATACTAATAAAATTACCAAGGGAAAATTGAACAGTACTTGATAAAGTTGTAACAAAATTTATACTTAAAATATCCTAATCCTTAGTAGTAAAAAGAATGCAAATCAAAACAATGATCAGGTTGACTTTCACATTCAGCAAACTGGAAGAATAAAAAACCGAGAATATCAAAGAAATTATAAAAAGAAGTATGGATGAAGGAAAAATAACACTTCCAGACTTCAGTCTATATTAACAGTCATCAAAAGCTGCAGTCATCAAAACTATCTGATAAGGGAGATTCAGAAGCAATAGAACTTGATTACCCAGTGTTTAATAAAGTGAAAAATATAAATTACTTAGGGAAAAAACTTTCTCAAGAGAGAGATAAATAAATAAACCTCTGGGAAGCCTGGAAAGCAGTCTAGCAGAAATTAGACTTGATCTTATATCATTTCACAATAAATTCTAAATGTACATACAACCTTAATAGTAGTGATCTCATTGTAAACCAAGCAGTTCATGAGAGAACTACATTTACTACCACATGAAAGAATGCTAAACATCACATATAATAAGAGAAATACAATTCAAAACAACTGCTTGAGTTTCACCTCACATTCTCAAAATTGACAGAAATGACAAAAAAAAATAGCAATAGTCAATGGTATAGCACACTAATACATGATTGGTTGGTCACCAGTTTGTGAACTGGTATAACCATTTTGAAAGCAAAATGCTACATAAATGTTGGAGGCTTTGTGGATATTATGAATATATGGAATATTTTAACATAGGTTATTGTCTTTAATTCTCTCAAAAGAAATTATTTCTATTTTCTAACTATGAAAATGTTTACATTTTTCAAATATTTTTGTTATCTGAGCTCTAGTATAATCTAACTGAATTACTGACTTCAGGTTTGGTTTTTATAAAATTAAACAAATTGCTTGTATTTTTTAATAAATTCCTTTTGGAGTTATAAAATTACATGGAATTGGAAAGGACCTTAATTATCTAGTTTTATCCTTTCATTTTACAAATGAGAAAACTGAGTCCCAAACAGATGAAGTGACTCTGACCCAGTATTTTATAGATAGTAAATTACTTAACCTGACTCTAGAGTCAGTACTTTTTTGTGTTCCACTGGAGGATGTATAGAGCCTCAGTGAAGGAAAGGAAGATTTATTAAAGTATTTGGAGGAGATATTTCTTGTGATTTCAATTCTTCTTGCCTCTCACAGCATGAATATCACACGTGATATTCTGATACTTGGATTTTATTTTCATTACACCTACATTGATCCTTTTTTTAGATTTTTTAGATTGTTTTTATGTTTTGGTTTGGTTAAAGAGGAGGGATCTTTTTTTTGGTCTTCTAATATTCTTGCTCAGTGAGAAGGTCTTTGCTCTTTTCCTTTTGATTTTCTCTGTTGTGTCTTTTTGTTTCATAATGAGTCATGAACAATAAACAATAATTACATTTATATATGAAGCCCCTTTCAGGAGCTTTTCCTAATATTTGAAAAGTCTTGAGTTCCTATTTCTGATCAATAGCTTAGCTAGATAGATATAGAAAAAAATAAAATTTACATTTTTATTTATTAATCTTAATTCATCTAACCATTTCAGATCCACTTAATCTTTTTTTTTTTTCCTTTGCAAGGCAATGGGATTAAGTGTCTTGCCCAGGGTCACACAGCTAGGTTATTATTAAGTGTCTGAGGCTGGATTTGAACTCAGGTCCTCTTGACTCCAGGGCTGGTGCTTTGTCCTCTGCACCACCTAGCTGCCCCAGATCTATTTATTCTTGATGCAGACTGCCTCCTTGTTTTCTTTCCAACTTCAGCTTTTTATCAACTTTTTTTAATGGGTGATTTTAAATTTTTTCAAGAATATTTTTGACTATAAGAAATTTTTTTGACTTATTTGATAACTTTAAAGCCCAGTCTCCTATAAGTTGTGATTATACCGTAGTATTAATTTAATTCATTTTAAATTATCTTTCACTTCCCTTTTTTTCCAGTTTAGGAACACGTTGTTTGAATTTGCTAGGTTTCCAACAATTCATGGGAGATAATGATATGACATCTGACTTAATTGATGAAGGAAAAGAGTTAATTAGACGAGGTAAGATTTTTATTTAAAATAAGCGAAAAGAAATACCTACCGTATGACATGTCAGGAATTGAAATTTCATGGATATAGTTCATATCCTCCAAAAACTTTCAGTCAGTATCATATTCCACATCTGATGTTTATATTTATATTTGAAAGTATTTGGTTGTATTTAGTAAAAACTATACTCATTTTTCACATGTATGATAGAGGAGTCAAGATTATAACTTGTCCTAAGCCCTGAATTTTATACATTTTTAAAAAAGCATGTCTTATCATAGTGACATTGCATTACAAATTTATAAAATTGCTGTAGCATAAGTTATTGGGAACATACATTCATCTTTTAATAATTGAATGTGTCTTTTTTATATTTAGATCCACTTTCAGTAGTGCAGTGACCCTAAGAGATAGTTTGGGAGTACACTTTTCATTTAACTGTTTAGTATATTTTTTTCATCAGAATGCTTTGTTTCAGTATCTAATCAGCTAATATCTAATCAATACTTAATCCAACATTTATTTATTATATTATAAACATTACTTAGCTGTTAAAGCTTTGATAGTTTTATATTTATATAAGATACTGCTGTTTATATAGTATTTTAAGGTTTGCAAATGATTTGACATATGTGCCATTAAGCTATTAAAACTGAGAACTGCACAGTAACTTTTGAGAGACCCAATATTCATATGTACACATATCCATATACATGCACACAGATGCACATGCATGAACATACACATTTACATGTGTATGAAAGAATGAAAAAACATTAAGTGCTTACTTGGTGAACTGTTCTAAGTACTAAGAATTTAATAACTTTTATATAAGCAAACCAGCACATGTTCTCAAAGAGCTCATATTCTGATATATGGAAATAGCTCATCTAGGTGCTTGAGGCTGCAGACCAAAGATGGAAAGCTTCTGGCCCGGTCTTGTTTGAATATTTGTTGCAATAAATCATTCAGAGCCTGATGATTCATATGCTCCATATCTTTAATAACAGTATATACAAATATAAGTGAGAGAGAAGTAAAAGCATTATTCAAGGAGAATCTTCTTCCTCCCCCTACAAAACCATGTTCTTCATCCCCATTGTGACTTTTAATCCCTTAGCCCCTTACTTCTCTCCCAACCAATTTCTTCTCTTTTTCCCACTTTGACCTTTGTTAAACCAGTTCATCTGTACACTGTGCTGCTGAACAAAGACGAAAGGAACTAAACAACTATTCTGACGGGTTCACTACAAATTTGTGTTATGAAGGTCATCAACTTACTGTTTTACCCTCCACATCCTCTTTTCTAAACCTTTACAGACTTCCTCAAACCTCCCATAGCTCCCTCTCGCCTGACTTCTTAATTAAACTTGTTTTATATTTTGCAGGGGAAAAAGGTTGATATTGCTTGAAATGAATTTCCTCTTCTTCTCTTACTCAGATAACTTCCACTCCTATCTTCACTTACACTCCTGACTTAAATGATAAGGTACTTTACTCCTTACTAAGGTTGATATCACCTGCACAAGCAATTCTATCCCATTTGCATTTGTCCCTTCAGATTGCTCCCTTGGTCATCCACATTCTGAACCATTTATTTCAGTCCCTATCTACTGGGTTTCACCTACTATCTACTAACATTCCCCTGTGTCCTCTATCCTCAAAAAGCCCTCTTGATCCTTCCATCTCTATTGCTAGTTACCTTATAGCTTTTCTGTCTTTTGTGATTAAATCCCTTAAAAAGTGATTCTATCTTCTCTCCTCTTACTCCTTTACTATTTGGTTTCCAACCTGATCATTTCACTGACTCTACTCTCTCCAGTTACTAGTGATGTCTTAATTGTCAATTCCTGTCCTTGATCCCTCTGCAGCCTTGGATGTTGTTGATCCATCCTTTCTCTTTGGTACTCTTTTCAGGACACCTTTACTTCCTGGTGCTCTCTCTGCTTATCAGACTTGGATCCTTATTCAGATCACATCCTCTAACTTTAGATGTCCCATAGGCGCTCTCCTGAATCCTCTTCTCCCTCTGTATTGATCCATCAGTTCCCATGGATTGAATTACAATCTCTTTGATAGTCTCTAATCTCATATCTCCAGATACCCTTTGGAAGTCTCTAATTGGCTATCCAATAAAAATATTAAACAGCATATTTAAAATGTAACTTATTATCTATTCTCTACCAATCTCCCAACCTCCAATCTTCCCTGTAACTTCCAAGGGCATCACATCCGACCAGTCCCACAGATTCACAACCTCAGTGCCACCCTTAGCTTCTCACTTTCTCCAAGCATCCACTCCTCCTACTCTCCTCTAACCTTGCCACCACTCTAGTGCACATCCATGTCACCTCCTATCCTGCTGGTGCTTCTCCCTGCAGAATACAGCAATCAAAATGATTTTCCTAAAGTACAGGTCTGACCATGTCACTCTACCTACTCAGTAACCTCTAGTGACTCTCTATACCTTATTTCCTAATCCCTCTTAATCTTAGTGTTTTTTAGTTGATAACCTCTTTTTCCAAAGTGGGGTCACATGGCTCCTAAAGAAACAGCCTGGAGTGATTGAAAGATTCTTTTATTTAACATTCCTGCAGGAAAGAGCACTCCCCCTAGTATAGAGTGTCCTGAATTGCAACAATGTGATATACAGTTTAAGAGGGTTTCTCTTTCCTTCCAGGCCAGTCATTGGTTCAGATCATCAGGGGTACATTTTAATTAGCATGCCTAGGTTAGAAGGATGCTTCCAGCTTGGATTCTTTTTTCTTGCTCCCACATTCCTGCACATAGACTTTTGTCTTTTAGCCTAAACAATAGCCGGAGACCCCTGCTTTTGTAATGTATTATTCTGACATCCTAACAGCAAACTCTCATATCCTGTGGAAATCAAATTCTCTATAATTTCTTACACTTTTTATCTTGTTTATTGTTTCTGCTAATTTATTTGTTTATTGTCTCTCATTAGATTGTGAGCTCCCTGAGAGCAGGCATTGTCTTTTGCCTCTTTTTTTATCCCTAAGAGTTTAGAACAGTACCTGGTATGTAGTAGGCTCTTAATAAAATGTTTTATTGTCTGACTACATTCATGTGCCTGTCTTCCTCTAGCCTTGAACTTTTTTTGCATATTTTGTCATCTTTAAGTGTGAGATGAAGCTTTAAAGTTGTTCATTGAATTTCTTTTATTAGCAAAGGTCTTGTTCATATTTTAATAACATCTTTTAGGATATAGCACTTGGATTTATATATTTATTATTGGTTTCCTGTTTATCTTGCCTTTTTCAGAGAGTTTTTCTATGAAAAATAGCCCTAATCAAAGGCTGCCCTTATTCTTTTTTTCAAGTTTTTTTTTTAGGTTTTTTTTTTTTGTAAGGCACATGGGGTTAAGTTGGCTTGCCCAAGTCCACACAGCTAGGTAATTATTAAGTGTCTGAGACCAGATTTGAACTCAGGTACTTCTGACTCCAGGGCTGGTGCTTTATCCACTGTGCCACCTAGCTACCCCAGCTACCCTTATTCTTAAGGAACTGATTTTGTTTAAATTTTTTCCTCTAGCAACAGAAATAGTCTATTTATGACCTGTTTTTTGTTATGAATTTTTCCTTAGTTGCTTGAATAAGGCATCTCCTTGTACTATGCTAATTTTTATTTGCCTTTTATTTTAAGTTGAGGATCTGTTTGGAGATTGTTGTGGTAAATAATATAAATTTAATTGTGGTATGGTGTTAGTCTAACTTTTATTTTTGCAAGTATGTTTTCTAGTTTTTTCAGAAATTTGTTCTCTGTAGAGTCTTTTCCCCATTATTTTGAATTAAGGGGTTATTTAACTATAAATTACTATGTGGAATTGACTTTGTCTCTTGCTTACCGTTATAAATGATGTAACTCCCTAGAGGAAGCAAACAAAGATCTGATGGCTATTTATCATAGATGTCAGAAAAGATATTCACTATTGAATAGAAAGTTGGACTAGGTGGCCTTTAACATTCATTTACAATCCTTTCTTTAAAATAAAATTCAAACCACTGTTAAATTCCTTAATTAATCCTAACTAAACCACATTTTTCTAAACTTGTTATTTTTCTCTTTCTAGAAAAGAGAAAGAGGCAAAGACAAGAAGAAGGTGAAAATAGAAGAAGAGTAAGTATTTTAGACTATTTTAGGAAGTATTAGATGAAGAGCACAGTAAGATCCTGTTAATTTGGACAAGTGGGAAGGATGTTACATACTAACAAAACTAATTGGTTTTTTAAAATGATTAAATGTGTTTTTTAAAAATTACATGTACATGTAAACATGTTAACAAAAGTGTAGACCTGTTGAACCTGCATAAAAATATTTAAACACATAATTATGTGTTTACACAGGTGCAAGAATAACTTGGACCATTGTAAAAAGTTGGTGCTTTATTACACATTAAATGTATTTGAATTTTTTTTTTATAATATCGATTTGCTTAGACTTTTCGTTTCCTAAAATGGAAAAAAAGTCATTAGTATTGCCCATTCACAGTTACTACTTCCTAAAGGTGTATATCTAGTGTCTCTTTATGCTTAAAACATTATTTAGGGAGAATTAGGGCACATGGGTACAAAATTCAAAGAAGCAAATCTCTAAAAGAACTTTATAAACAATTAAACCTGTCTAGTAATGAGATGGACTTAATCTGTAGGCAATGAAACTTCTTGTCATATAAAACTAGAGGCAGAATCTTGAGTTCTTAGGGAATCTGTGGAAATTATCTTGAAGCTTATTTGCAGGTTGAATTAGATGACCTCTCAGCCTTCTTTAACTTAAATGATATGGCTCAATTAGAGAGATTTTATTATGTAGATCAAGATTGTTCTCTTTAGTGTTATGTGATTTTGTATTTTTAGAGTACTTTAGTTTTTCCAGGGAAAATAATTTTAATAAGGACAGCTAGGTGGTACAGTGGATAGAGCATTGGCCCTGGAGTCAAAAGGACCTGAGTTCATATCTGGCCTCAGACACTTAATAATTACCTAGATGTGTGACCTTGGGCAAGTCACTTAACCTTATTGTCTTGCAAAAAACAAATAATCATCATCATCATCATCTTAATATAGTCAACATTTATATAATTCCTTTACCTAGAATATAATTATTTTGTTTTCATCACCTTATTATTCTAAACATTTCAGTTAGTTTTTAATATTCTTTTTTTCTTTATTTTTGCAAGGCAAACAGGGTTAAGTGGCTTGCCCAAGGTCACACAGCTAGGTAATTATTAAATGTCTGAGACCTGTTTTGAACCCAGGTACTCCTGAGTCCAGGGCCAGTGCTTTATCCACTGTGCCACCTAGCCACCCCTCAGTTTTTAAATAGTGTCTCTTAATGTGTTGAGGGGGGTTGTATGTGTAAATAATTATATATTATTTTCTTGATTTTTTTGAAAATATAAGAATTTTATTGTTTTATATATCTACCCAGAAAATAATTTTAAAACTATCTTATTTTGTTATTAAAAGTATTTTCATTTATTTAAATCAAATTTGATAATATTTAGAGTAGCATTTTAGGCTTAAAGCACTATGCTAGTTCTTTGTGGGGTAGAAGAAGGAGGTCAAGGTGGGAACAATATGATTTCACTGGTATAGAGAGCTCCTGGTGTGTGAAGTCTCTCTCCTTTGAAACTCAACACCTGCTCTTTAATGTATATAGACTGTCATAGAGCTTCAGAAGGACAAAGGCCCCAAGGGGAGCTAGAGGTCTGAAGAATAGTCCACTTGAAGCAGGGCCTAGGGAAATGGCCATGTTGGACTTGAGGGTCAAATCCTTTGGGAGAGGAAGGACTAATAGGCAGAACCTCACCCATGCACAATGAAAACTGTTAGCTACTCCTTGGGGTGCTGCCCCTGTGGCATATGTATTAGAGAATACCAGAAGCCAAGGTGCTTAAACCACTCCCCAAGCACTACCCTTGTCCAGCTCACTCTGGAAATGCATTTAAGCAAGGTTTTCTCTCTCTAAGCTAGACTCTGTGCTCCTGGCCTATGCCACTGGAGCAATGTAGCCCAGTTCCATGTGTCTGTCCAAGTTTTTCTTCTCTTCTTTCCTGGACTCCCTGTCATTTCCTTTTCTTTTCTTTCCTCTGAGTTCTTTCCTTTGTTGTTTCTGGACTTGTAACTAAATTCTTTCCTAGTTGTTTCTGTGAACTTGCAGGCTTATAAAACAAAAAATCCTAAGCTTTACAGTTCTAGGGTTAGTTTTGAGTTTTTCACTTTTTTTTTTTAACATTTTATTTGTTTTCCAATTATGTACAACAGTAATATGTATCCACCATTTTTTGCAAAGCTCTGGATTCTTTAATTCCCCCTCCCCCACAGAAGACTGTCTGATAGTCTCTACATTGTTTCCATGCCATACACTGATGTAAATTGAATGTTTTATAAGAGTAAACATAACCCCCCCCAGATGATGAGAAACCTCAAGAATATTCAATATTTTTCCCACAGTTGTTATTACTAGCTGTACCTCCACTCTCTTTCTTCCTACTCTCATTTATTCTATTCTCTCTCTCCTTTTATCCTGGCCCTGTCCAAAAGTGTGTTGAATCTGACTACCCTCTACCTTGATCTTCCCTCTCTTCTATCACCTATTCCCCACTTCCCTTCCCTCCCCTCATTACTCCTTATCCTCTTCCTTTCTTCTTATTTTTCTCTAGGGTAAGATAGAGTTCCTCACCCTATTAAGTGTGTATGTTCTATCCTCTCTGAGCCATTTCTGATGAGAATGAAGACTCACTCATTCCCCCTTGCCTTCCCCCCTTTCCACTACGTTGAAAAAGTTTTTTCTTGACTCTTATGTGAAATTTCTTAGCTTCTTCTTCATCTTCTTTTCCTTCCCTCCCTTTCTTTTTTCACGCATTTGACTCCATCTTTTTTACTACATTATACCATTCCTGTGTCCTGTCTATATGTGCTCCTTCTAACAACTCTTATAAATGAGAAAGTTCATGAGTTATCAATATCTTCTTCCTGTGCAGGAATACAAACAGTTCAATATCATCAAGTTCCTCTTAGTTAGCCCCTCTCTTCTACTCTCTCTATGGTTCACCAGAGTCCTGTACTTGGAGATCAACCTTTCTGTTCATCTCTGCTTGTTTCAATAGGAAAGTTTGTAAGTCCCCTGTTTCATTGTAAGTCCATCTTTTCCCCTGAAAGAGGATGTTCAGTTCTGCTGGGTAGTTGATTCTTGGTTGTAAACCAAGATCTTTTGTCTTCCGGAGTATTATATTCCAATTCCTATGAGCCTGTAATGTAGATGCTGCTAGATCCTTTGTAATCCTGACTGTGGAGCCTTGGTAGTTGAATTGTTTGTTTCTGTCAACTTTTAGGATTTTCTTTTTGATTTGGGAGTTTTGCAATTTGGCTGGAAGTTTTTCTTTTGGGATCTCTTTCAGGAGGTGAAGAGTGAATTCCCCTGATTTCTATTTTTACTCTCTGCTTCTAGAATCTCAGGGCAATTTTGCTGTATCATTTCTTGAAAAGTCTAGGCTCTTCTCCTGGTCATGGCTTTCAGATAGCCCAATAATTTTTAAATTATTTTTCCTGGATCTGTTTTCAAGGTTGGTTGTTTTTCCAATGAGATATTTTACATTTTCTTCTAATTTTTGACTTTTTTTGGAAGAGTTTTATTTCTTCCTATTTCTTGCCTAAACTGGTTTTTAACATATAATTTTCTTCAGTATTTTTTTGTATATCTTTCACCAAGCTTTTGACTTGGCTTTCATGATTTTTCTGCATCACTCATTTCTCCTCCCAATTTTTCTTCCACCTCCCTTAATTGCTTTTCAAAGTCTTTTTTGAGCTCATCCATAGTCTGAGCCCATTTTCTATTTCTCTTGGAGGTTTTGGATAGGGAAGTTTCAGTTTTGTCATCATCTGAGTATGTGTTTTGATCTTCCATGGGACTAAAGTAATTCTCTATGATCAGATTCTTCTTCTTCTGTTGTTTACTCATTTCTTCAGCCCTAGACTAATTTACAGCACTTCCAAGGTTTTGAGTTGTTTATTTTTTGGGACACTCCACTGGGATCTTTATTCCTCCAAGGTCTTATGTTCTCTTGCCTGTGCTTTGATATGTAGATATGCCCCCCCCTGCCCTTCTTCCTTCTGCCCTGGGGTTATAAGGAGGGATCCTGCTATCTTGGTATAGAAGCACAAACTGCCATATCTGAGTGTAGGCAGACAGCAGAGTCCTACCCTGAGGGAGAACAGAGAAATCTCTGCAGACTTCCCTTACCATCTCTGGAGGTGCAGGCTGCTTTCTCCTGATTATTGCTGCAGGTTCTGTGGCCATGCTTCTCACTCCACACTCATTCTGGTGGAGCAGAGTTCTCTCACTGCCCCTTCAAGCTGTTGCCAGTGATCTCTAGGCTGGGCTGGGCTGAGCTGCAGCCATGGCTTTTTTCCCAACCTCTGGTCCTGGTGAAACATACCTTTCCAGTGGAACTTTTAAGTTATCTTGGACTGGGAAGATGTATCAGTCAGTCTTTCTGTGGGTTCTGCTCTTCTCACTTTTAGCTTGAGCCATTTGTTTGGTTTTTTTTGGAGTTTGGGGGGAAGGAGTTCCCATGAAATGCTACCTTCATGCAGCCATCTTGGCTCTGCCCTCGCCCCCCCCCCCCCGAGTTTTTCACTTTCAGAGAATCTTGATCTTTATGGTGGCACCACCAACTTCCCTCTCATCACACTTCCTTTAAGTGAGAATTGACTGTACTAGTAGAGTTGCCTGACCTTTTTACTCAGTCCTTTTTTCTTGACCTCTCCTGCAGCCTTTGACAGTTAAGTACCCTTTCCTTTTTCATAGTCTCTTCTCTCCAGATTTTCATGTTATTATTTGGTTCTGGTTTCTCTTCCTATCTGTAGACCATTCCTCCTTCTCCTTTGCTAGCTCTTTCTTTTTGTTCTGTTCTAAAATAGTGAATGTCCCTCAAGGCTCTATCTTGACCCCTGTTCTCTTCTTCCTCTTTACTATTTAATTTATGGATTTTATTGCTCCTATAAGTTTCATTATCACTCTATGCTGATAACTTTCAGAGGTGTATATCTCTTCCCTGCCCCACCCCACTCTTCTTCTGAGCACCAGTCCTATAAGCACCTCAAACTGACCATGTCCAAAATTGAATCCATTATCTTTCCCATAAAAACCTTTCCTCTTCCAAACTTCCCTATGAATGTTGAAGGTAGTTCATAAACTCATTGTCTTCCCTAACTCCTTATTCTCATTTCTGATATCGTCAGTTGTAGTTTTGTTGTTTCTACCTTGCCAGCCTTCCTCTACTCACAAAACCACCACTTTAATCCTAGCTCTCATCACCTCTTACTTAGACAATTGCAGCAACCTTCTTATTGTTATCCCTGTCTCTTGTCTCTCCCAGTTCCAGTTCATCCCGCACATAACTGCCAAAGTGATTTTCCTAAATCTTAAGTCTGGCCATGACATTCCTCCAGGATTAAAAAATAAAATTCTTTGTTTAGCATTGAAAACTCTGTAACCTTGTCCCTTCCTAGTCCCTTTCTAGTCTTTCTGTGTTTTTGTTTTCTACAGACATTCTGTTTTTAAGCTATCTCTGCCTTTGCAATGTCTCATACCTGGAATGCTTTTCCCCCAGGACTTGAACTTTCTGACTTCTTTCTACACTGTTTCCAGGGTACTTTTCCTAGGTTCCACCCCCTTCTTCCCCCCACCCCCCCCCCCAGTATCTCCTCTTCTAGTTACTCCTCATCTTCTCTTATATTTGTCTATTGTTTGCCCTTTTTTTACTTTTAAAAGGTAAGGTCCTTGAGGGCAAACTTCCTTTGTATCACTAATACTTGACTCATACATAACAAGCACTTAATTTTAGTTAATTTTGATAAAACAAAATTAAATTTAGGTTTTTTAAATATCTATTTCATTGAGTTATTTTTGCTTTTCAAGGAATGGAAAGAACGTTATGGAAACAATCGAGAAGATTCCACCAGGAATAGAAATGTTCACACTGACCCAAAAGAGTCAAACTACTCAGAAACCAATACCAACAGATGTAAGTGAATTGTTGCATTTGGTCTTGGGAAGTAAATTATGTTGCTTGCAAAATCTTTTAAGAATTGGGCAGATAGTTGGAAGAAGCATTTTAGAACTTGTTATTGTATTCTTGTGATTCATTCAGGGAGCTGGGTTACAGGGTGGGAGAAGCATTAGAAGGAGTGACCAGAGAACAGAAACCAGAGAATATCAATGCACTAATTTGTATCAAATTAGCATCTATCCCTAAGCTTTTGGATCACTTTATTTTCATGATTAATCTGTTTGAGTTTTGCTTCATTTCCTTTTCTCTGGCCAGTTGTATGCTTTTTAAAAAGGCAAAATAGCATTGTGTCCTCAGTAAAAATAATCTAAATAATAAATTACTTAAATAAGTAATAAATAATAAAATAGCTAATTCTGATTTGTATTTGTGGTTTAACTAAATACTCTAAAAATCTCTTCCTTTGCTTTACCTGTAAATACTCCAAAATTTTTTCTTTTGTGTATATATTTTCCACTAAAGTACTATTCTAATTTATCATTGTGGCTTCTTTAAGGTAAAGCATATCTCTAGTGGGACTGACTACTCTTGAAGGTTTTTAAGCCATATCAATTCATTTAGTCATTTACTGAGACATGGAAAGGTTACCAAAATAGGGAATCGTAAAGAAGGAATATTTTCTTAAATGAAATCTCATCCTCTAAAATTACCTTATTTAATATTTCTCTGGTTATAAGATGATATGTTGTTGCATCATTTTTATTCTATTGTTTTCAGATTCAAAATTTAGGCCCATTGTAATTTTGACTTCACTTTCCTCACAGTAGGGACTATTATCCACAAATAAAATAGTCATTAGTGTAAAAGAAATAATAATGTGAATATTTTCCCTTTTTATTTTCTTTTACAGCAGTATCTAAGTATACAAGATCTAATAATAGGACTGAAAGAGATAGAATTGAATTACTCCAAGATGCAGAACCTCTGGATTTTAATGCAGAAACATTCACTGATGATCCTCTTGAAGCTGAATCAGCAAGGTGAGTTTACTCCTTTCTTTTGACTATATTATTCATCCATTTCAAAGGGTTTTATTACCTTTCTCCAATATCCCCAAAATAATTATATTTTGAGAGTGATGCCTCTGTTTTGGAGCAAATTACTGCTCAGGTTAGGTTGCCTTAGATAACCTTCAAAGGGTAATGCAGTCATCTCAACTTTAAAGGTGAGCAACTGAGCCTTAGAGAAGTGAAGGAACTTGCACAAGGTTGCACAGTCAGTGGGGAAGTCAGCCTTTAATTTCTCTTTAAAAGGTCTCATGTTAATTCCACTCTTCATTCCACCTCACTTCTTCCCATTACACTTCCATTTTACAATTGATTATGCATTGCCTTATTATAACATTTCTTATGGAATTGTCTATTATTATTATTATTATTATTATCATTATTATTGTTAATTTTTCCTATATCTGTTACTTGATCTTTAAAATAGATTGTAAACTCTTTGAAGGTAGAAACTATACTCCTTGTGTCTGTCATGGTGGGTGCTAACTAAATAATTGTTTGTTGATGAACCATTTTTGCCTTATGTTAGTATTTCAGTCAATTAGCTAACATTTATAAAGTCCTTACTGGAGCAGCTAGGTGGTACAGTGAATAGAGTACTGGCCTTGGAATCAAGAGGATAATAGTTCCAATCCAGTCTCACACTTGACACTAACTAGCCATGTGACCTTGGGCAAGTCACTTAACCCTGATGGCCTCGCATCCAGGGCCATTTCTGGTTGGCCTGATTCATTTCTAGCCCCTGGATCCAAATGTCTTGAGAGGAGAAAGTGAGGCTGGTAACTTAGCACAGCACCCCCTCACTCAAATTCAGATCACCTCCCTAATGTCATGACCTTCTTTGAAAATGAAGGACAAACATCATCATAAAGCCCTTACTACATGTTGAGTGCCGTGTTAAAAGGCAAAAATAAACCCTCCCCTGCTCCTGAGAAACAGCCTAATAGTGAAAGCAACATGCAATAGTGAAAATAAGAAATCTATAACATCCTGTACAAATAAGCTATATTATACAAGATAAACAGGGAAGGCACTAAGATTAAAAAAGATATGGAAATGCTTAGAGTAAGACTTGGTCTGAGACTTGAGTGAAGATAGAGTGAGGAGACAGAAATGAGGAGAGAAAGCATCTCACACAGGTAGGAAAAGACAGTGAAAATGCATAGCATGGAAATAGATCATCTGTGAAGAACAATGAGGCCAATGTCACCAGTTTCCAGGAGTAAGTGATTTGCATAATATATTAATGTGAATGTTATATTAACTCCTTCCTGTTTTATTTCCTTGATAATTTTTTCCCCCAAACCTGACTTCATAAAACCTTTCAATTAACTTTTTTATGTTTTTTTTTTAATATAGGTATCAGCCTGGTGGAAGGTATCTGTCAATGTCTCGAAGCAAAATATTTGATGATGTCTAAGCATGAAAATATTTAGATGACAATTAACTCTTGTAAAATATTTTCTTTCTATTCTATATGAAGAAAAGTAAAGTTAGGGTAAAAAAATACAAAACTTAAAGCTTATATAATAATTTATTTCTTATCAAGTAGGAGAGTACCATATTCTCATGGGATTTATTTCATATGATGCAGTTTTTTAATTTGTTCTTTCAATGGATAATGGGAATGTTCATTTAATTCATATTAAAAATTAGTTCATGCAAAAACATTTGTGTGTTTCAGGTTGGTTGAAATGAATCTTTTAAAGTTAATTTAAAAATAAATCTGTAACACATCTGTAGTACACTACAGTTCTCTTGATATTAGTGTCATATACTTTGTTATTTAAAAATATTTTGTTCAGCATTTTTCAAGGATATGTAATTGAATGGAGAAATCAAGTGATGATTAAATTCACAGAAATCATATCTTAAAATATAATGCTTACCTGTGATTCACAGAATAGAGTAATCCTTCTGCTTTAACTTAATTTGCAAACAAATGGATTTTGCATGTAAAATTAAGCTATTTCAATTGACAACATTATTTTGTTTTTAGCATGTGTGATAATCAATTATCTTTCCTAAATCGTTGATAGAAGCTGGAAATCTTTATATTTTTTTGTATAGTTTTAATTTCATGGGGATGAGATTAAAATTTTTCAATTCAGTTTTTTTTTTGTTTTTTTTTTTGGTATTCTTAATCCTAAGCTTCATGGTTAAGGAAAAGTATGTGCATTAATGGCAAATATTTTTGATATCCAAAGAACATGAAAAAGTGTTGAGATTTTTCAGTGTGCCAGTAAAGCTTTTACAAATAAGACACATGCTTTTTCCATTCAAAGTACTAATATAAACATTGCTGTAGATTAGTACTTATATTGTGGTTTATGAAATGTGTCATACCAAAATAGATTGTAAATAATTTATTGGGCAAATATGCTCATTTAAAAAAAATGTTTGGTTTCATATTTGAGTCAAAGTTGTGTTTAGCTTTTTAAATTACCATCTTTATTTTCCAAATATGAATATAAATGAGTGAAATCCTTCTAACACAATTTAGTAGGTTATATATTTCTTGAAAAGTGAACTTTCCCCAACTTGTCATATTTCAAAAAAGCTTACTTTTTGAAAATTACTATTATGTAATTTTATAAATTTAATATAATACAAGTATTCAAAGGATGATTGTTAACCCTGTTATCTAGTTATTTTGAGTCAGTTTTTAAAACAATGAAATTGAATACATTCAAACTAAGAACAAATAAGATTTGCCCTACTACATTGGAGGTTTTGGAGCTACTCTTTTGTTTGAGTCACAATCTTTCCTTTGTAAAATGTAGTTGGTCATAACAGTTAGTAGGAAATAATGATGCTTTGGTATCGAATGTAGCACCACCATGGATTTTCCTTGGGCAAGATGTAACCTCTCAGTGCCTCAGTTTCTTCATTTACATAATGAAGATATTTCTACCTACCTACCTCACAAGGATAATGTGAGGGTATTAGATTCATGTTTATAATACTAACACAGCTGTCATCATTATAAATTATACTTGAAAGTAATGAGTGGAAAATATGTTCTTCACAGAATAGACTCTATTTCCTTACTCTTATGTGGAAACTAAGCCACCTCTCTGACAAGACCTGTAGATACAATGGAGTTGTTTTTCCCCTGTATGAAAATAATTTGGTTATTATACTAATGTTTTCTATACTGTGTCTTTACTTTGAAAATTTTCCCTTAACTATAATGGTAGATCTTGTTAGATTTATCATGAACTCCAAATGACAGTATTGACAGAGAGGAAAGAAAACTGAGAAAATCCAGGATATAGTAGGTAATTTGAAGATTTAAAATTAAGTAAACTTTTTCTTAAGGAGTTTGTAGTCTAATGGTATCTATTTCAGATATTTTCTTGTTATTATTATTATTATTATTATTATTAATAATAATAATAATAATAATCTGCTTTTTACATACAGGGTCAGTGTTTAACACTCTGTATTATAATGAAGTCAATAATGACAGTGTCCCCAAATAACCAGTGGGCTGGGATGCTAAACTGCTAATAATACCCATGCTAGAAAATAACAGATTTGTTGTTTTCATAAAAAGCATGGAAATTACTATGTATTACTTTGCTAAAGGGGAAAGAAAACTAGGATTTGGGGTTCTTCCCCCTCCATATTGCATTTTCTAGATAATATTTATGGTACAAGACGCATCACTATGAAACTTTATAGCAGGAGTTGGTGTTGCACAAAGAACACTGATTAGGCTGGCAGTTAGGTTACTTGTTCCAAACGTAGTCTGCTAATTTAGCTATATGACACTGAGCAAGTTACCCCAGTCATCATAAATGCTTGTTTCTGACTTACCATTCCCAAGTCTGTTTCATTGTGTTTTTATCACAATGGTAGGACTAGAAGATCTTTATGATTCTATGAAAAATAGTCCTAATTGTTGAAATTCCATTACTAAATGGATACCTCCTCTCAGATTATTTTTATTCCAAAAGGCATTTAATAATCAAAGAATAAATCTATACTGAGCCTTTTAAGGATTGCAATTGGCAATAATTCACCATTTTAATTAGGAAAATGAGAAAATACAGATCATAGAAATGCTGATAGTAAAAAATATTTGGATTATATGTAATTTGATATATTTGTCAAATTCTCAGTACCAAAATTCAAGTTATGTGTGCTAATTAAATTGATTACAAATGGTAAAATTGCTTGACCTTCCTCATTTTATTGCACTATAGTGGGAAGTTCTTGAAAAGTTAACATATTGAAGAAGACATTTTTCTTTAAACCACTCTTAACTATAAAGTAATTAAACCTGTTAAATTTAATAGTTTCTGATTTTTATTTGATTATGCCTTAGATTAAGAAAGTAGTTATAGGAGTAATAATTGGCAAAAGCTGTTCTGAAGCCTCCCCATCAGAATTTAAGAGGTCTTCATAAACTTGAATCCCTAAATTCTAATCACATCCTAAATGTAGTAATAGGTTATATTTTATTGATCCTCAAATGTTATAGAGTGGTTTTTTTAAAGCTTTCCCTGTAGCAACATTTTTTAAAATTGTACTACCAGTATTTTTTTAAACCTTTATACTATCTTTGTCCTGTTTACTTAGGGATGGTTATTTTAAAAATTTATGTTCAAAATATTGAAGATTATAGAAAGAACTGAGTTTTTGCTTCCAGTTCCACTACCTGAAATATCTAACAATGGGTACATTTTACACTATTGGGAGTTATTGTGCTAGACAACTAAACTGAATGTTATTTAGACACTTTAATGTGAATTTATTCAACCCACTAGGTTACTACCATAAAATTTAATTGTTAACTATATTATTTGAACAAAAATAAAGAAAATGACTGGTAATATCTGAGTGATAATTTTGAGCCTGTTAATTGCAATAAAGATAATTTCCTCTTAATCAGAAACTTTATTACCAAAAACAAAAACATCTGATTTTTAGGGCACAGATTCTCTGTTTCCAACTGACATTCTTCCCCTCCTCATAGTCCTTTATAATGGAGAGTAATTCTGCCTCTATTGAAACTGTCTCTGGCCAAGTGATAGCCCCATAATACAGCAAAAGTAGGATGGCTCCTCCATGTTCTTTTGATGGCACAATGCAAGTCCTGGAAAGTGGCCCTCTCTTCAGAAGTATCTGGGTGTTGGTCTGTCCTTGAGTGTTTGAACCTGAAGTTATTGCAGTGCTGGAGCTTTATTCCAATTTATTCCTTGCTCAGAGAGCTTTGTTCCCAGAGAATTTATTAATTTAGATATCTATGATTTTCGTTTTATTTTCAGGACATGTCTAGTTTATTAAGAAAAAGGAAAATAAGAAACACTGCCATGTTTTATCTCATTCTAAAAGTATATATTTTACTTTCAGTAAAATTATTAGGTTTAATAACTGATGTATTTAGCTTAAAAATTCTCTTTTATGCAGTGAATGACCTGAAAAAGTAGAACTTTTTGCATGTGGTTAGAAGTGCTTTACTTTTGAAGAATTGACATGTGCAATGAAAAACAGCATGAGTTATTGTGATATTGTTCTTGTCACTATGACCACCTAAAATTTTATGTTTATCAGTATGAACCCTCTAGTCAATGTCTTTAGCATACTGGGTTTTAGGTTATTATGGTGCTTGTTTCTCAGTGAAACAATAGACTTGTTTCTGACCACTTTGAAAAACTATAATGGATTTTTCTAGTTTGAAAAGTACAAGCAAAATGTTGCATGTTTGAAGGCCAGGCATGTATAGAGTTGCCTTTTAATTTTCTGCAGTCAGACTTACACTTATAAATTATATAATGACAAATGTGCTTACACATAAATGCTCTCATTCCAGGCATTTTAATTTTTTATTCCAGTTTTGTAAATAACAGTATTTTTGTTACTTTCAAATGAAATTTGGAAGTCAAAAATTTGACTCCTTCCTTACAGCAGTGTTTTGCCAGTGTTAATTGCCCCTCTAGCCTGTCATTTGTATTAAATTAGAATGTTCCCCTATTTCTTCAGTCTCTTTTAGGTTTACCAAATTTCCTGGGAATCTAATGTGTTGAATGAATTATGTTGGTATTACTTTGTTCATTTTAAGTTGATCATATGAAAATCAAGTAAAGTATTAGCATATTTCTTCCAAATATAAATTAACAGATGTGTCTGAGCACATAATTTGTCAATGGGTTAACTATGATTTGTGCACACAATGCCAATATTCTCTTCAGTCAGCCATTAATTACTACTTGACATGGATTCAAACTCCTGTATTCCTGACTCCAAGACCAGTGCTCTCTATTCACTGTGCCACCTAGCTATGTGACCTTGGGTAAGTTACTTAACCCCAATTGCCTCACATCCAGGGCCATCTCCAGTCATCCTGATTCATTTCTGGCCATTGGACCCAGATGGCTCTGGAGAAGAAAGTGAAACTGGAGACTTAGCACAGCAATCCCTCACTCAAATCCAGTTCAACTGCTTGTCATGGCATCACCTCCCTGATGTAATGGTCTTCTTCGAGAATGAAGGACAAACATTATTGTTATTATTACTTGAAATTCAGTAACAGAAATTTTTCCCACCTGATATTTCTTTTATTTGGCAAGTTTCATATAAACTGAAAATTTGTTGTTAACTCTGTGCAATTTCTGTGCTATAATTGCTATATTCAATTACGTATTTAGAAAAGTTATACAATGTTATTTATTAGCAGACTAGCAATCTTTTGCCTTATTTCTGAATAATAGATTTCCATTTTGATTATAGTGTACTGTAAAAGTTTTTTTCCTGTACTATGTTAAATTATTGGTGATGTAATGATTTTTTAAAAGAATGTATATTTGGTCAGTTGTTAAAATATAGGCAATTGTGGACTTGCACGAAATAAAATATATTTCTAAAATTAAAAAGTGCTGTGCAACTTGGATCTCAACAAATTTTGCTAAATATTAATGTGCACTAAAATTTGTGCAGTCTTCTAGGGTTTACATGAGTTCTGTCCCAGCATAGAGTTGATTTAAAAGGAACAGAACCTGATTTTCTAAATTTTCCTCATGGTTTTTTTATGGAATATACAAATACTACTCCCCCACCCCCACAAAAAAAGAATAATTCTTAAAAATAAAAATCCAAACCAGCTTTAGGCAGCTGAAATCCCTAATTTCTCATTGCTCTTATAATTCCAGAGTACAATGTAGTAATAAGAAAATAGACATTAGAACTGCTAGAGAGATTCCCTGTTTTCCAGAGAGGATTAGTATTTGGGACAGAGGACTTTAGACTGATTTTGCAGTCTCCAAGTTCCTTTGGATCCAGGTGGTGGTGAATTCAGCAACTATATTTTTATATATTTCTATCTGTCTTTTGAAGTAACAATTCCAGTATAGAAATTATTTCAATTCAACAACCTTAAAGAACTTGCTGTATGCAAATGGAAGTTTTCCTTTTTCAAATATTAAAAGCTTAATTTTAAGTTTTCAATAAGTTTTATGTAATCATCATATAGATTAAGTTAATTGTCCAGGCACTATTTTGAGAAACAAAGTACAACAGAACAGCATGGCTTTTAAGAAGAAAGTGTGTTGGTCCAGTTTTGACACTTGCTGCTCTAAGTTGAAATGAGTCAATACCCTCTCTAGGCAGGCTTTAGTTTCCTTATATGAAATTGTAATTTTATACAAAATTTTCGCTTCAGGTCCCTTCCAGATTTAACAGTGACATTTGGCCTTCAGAATTTCCCTACCATTACTTTTTTTTCAGTTACCCAGTTTCAACCTTAGTGTCAACCTTGACTCCTCAAATCCCATCACCACCTATCTGACCAATTGTTCCTATTTCCACAACCAAATAAGTCCACATCTCTCCAGTCATACAGACATCTCCAGCATAAGAGGACTCATTACCTTGCAGAGCTGCCCATACAAATTGTGGACATACTAATAGGAAATTATTCTCTAGAGTGAAAATTATATTGTATCTCCCAGTTTTCTCATCTTGAATCTGATGGTCTCTGAGGACTCTTCACTTAAAACTAGGATTCCATAGGAAACTTTTTGATTCCCTTCTAGTTTTTATCTTCTTAAACTTACCATGAATAGGGAGTAGGTAGCTAGGTGGCATAGTGAATGGAGAACCAGCCCTAGAGTCAGGAGGACCTATGTTCAAATCTGGCCTCAGACACTTAACAATTTGCCTATGTGACCTTGGGCAAGTCACTTAACCCTGTTGCCTTAAATTAAAATAAAGATCCTAAAGAATTATGTTCATGGAACCTAATGAGTTAAATCAATTTAACTTCAGGTCATTTTGACTTGGATTTTTTCTTTTTTTAACACAGTTTCTTGCTCTTCCAAGTATAGGGGTAATAAGAGATGATGACTTCTTTTTTTTAGTGAATGTATAAAGACCCAAACAAAATTAAAATTAAATGCCTCTGTCCTATGAGTCCTATTATTTAAATGGTAAATAAATGCATGAATGAAGAGTGAACAGAATACTCCCAGATAGTTAATGATTTAAGCTTTTAATTCATTCATTATGATAATTTATTAATTTATAATTAACTTACTGACAGTCCTAGAATGGGACAGGCAGTCATGACAGCACTAAGTCAATTACAGATTTGTCAAAAAAATTATTCAAGTTTTATATTCCCTTCAGGGTGGCCTCTGAAAAATTATGGAATTTCAGAGTTGAGAGGGACCTTGTAGACCTAAAATCCAGAATAATTCCTTCCTGCACAAGAATTCCCTCTATTTTATATATCCTACATATGGTCATCCAGTTTTTACTTGAATGAGAAGAGTACTTGGTGAGAAGAGTACCACTCCTCCCTGTCCTTCCGGAGTCTGCCCACTCCACTGCTGGAAAGCCCCAGTGAATAAATTCTTGTTTATATTTGCCCTAATCTTCCTCTTGCATATTCTTTCCCTTTGTCTTACTCCTCTTCATCTGTTGTCTTAACTCTTTGGATACTCTTAAGACAACTCTCATGTCCTCCCTAACTTTTTTTCTGCCTAAAACATTTTCAGTTTTTTCAACCAGTCCTCATATAGTAGATTCTAGAGTTCCTTCAATAGCCTTATCAGCTTTCCCCTGGATGTTTTCTAGTATTTCAACATCCTTCCTCATATGGAGCCCAGAACTGACTATAATTATTTCAATACCTGCTCCCTTCTTCTACCAGTACTCTTTTCTTGCCAAAGTGAGTCTCCTACTCGCAAGCCATTGAACTGGAATAAGTCTCACAACTTTGCTAACTGAATTCATTACAAAATTGTTAACCAACTTTAACTGTGCCTTCACCATAGCAACACAGACCTTTTATTTCTCCCTATTGGTTCCCTATATCCCTTTTCATAGAAGCTATTTCAAACCACCTCTTTTTTCCTCAAACATTCCTCATCTCACCCTAAATACTCTTTCCAAGCTAAGACTCATCTCTTATTTTGCTGAGAAAATTGAAGCCATTTGGCATGAGCTCCCTCTTCCGTTCTTTTTATCTCAAAACTTGACATCATTTCCTATTCTCTTGTTAACTTTAATGAGTTTGGCCTTAATAAAATAATGAACTAAAAAATGGTGTAAACCTCAAGAATTTGTCCTAATAAGGGACAAATGTTAACCTCCAGGGTTCTCAAGGAAAAATAAACACAGGTTAACAGATTTATTAGATTTCTCTAAGCTCTTGTGCATGTATGAGTGGGGACTCTGCTTGGAAAAATGGAATTTTGGAGAGGGATTCTTATACAATTCCACCATAAGAAGGTGGCATCTGTAAAAGCTACTTCTCGCTTGTCCATCCAGGGAGTAACTAAACTCAGATGATCCATTAGATTACAAGTAAGACCCCCCTCCTAACTCAGGACCTTTGTACTTATCAGTTATGCTAAAGACCTTAACAAAGCATGTAAATCTTCCTCCTCCATGATGCTGGCCCCATCCAGTGACTTGGTGAAATGGAGAGATTATTTTCTGTTATTAGAGAGAAAAAAAAGCAGAGAAATTTATGTTGGTTTTTAGGTGACATCAACACTTCTCTTTCCCTGTGGTCTTTCTTTGTGCCAAAGTCATCCCCTCTACATGTACATATGATCCCAAGCTCATAAATCTTTTTCAACAGATTGCTTCTTTTTTTTTTCAAGGCACTGGGGTTAAGTGACTTGCCCAAGATCACAGAGCTGGTAAGTATCAAGTTTATGAGGCTGAATTTGAACTGAGGTCTTCATGACTGGTACTTTAACCACTCTGCCACTTAGCTGCCCCCAGATTCCTTTTTATTTTACCTTTTATATTTTTTAAAATTTTTGTACAAATGGTTTTTTTATACATTACTAAAATAATTCTTGTTTAAGAGCAAACATAATACCCCTTCCCCCCCAAATATAGACCCTCATGAGGAATAAAGGAAAGGAAAGAGAAAAAAATCATAATTTAAAAAATGTGCTTCAATCTGTGTTCTAACACCACCAGCTCTGTCATGGATGGATCACATTTTTTATGATAAGTCTTTCACAAAAACTACTTCCATATTTTTCCACTGTTGCCACTGCTGATCGCAACTTCCTCCATTTGTACTTCCCCACTACCATATACTATATATTTTTTTTCTCCTTTCACTCTGTCCCTCTTCTTAAATGTGCTGTAGGGTAGCTGAGTGGTGCAGCAAACTGATCACTCCCTGGGGCCAAGAGGCCCCGAGTCCACATACCACCCCTAAGACCCAGCAGCTACCTGACCCTGTCGTCCCAGACAGGCCATCCAATCCCAGCCCCTTGCAAGAAGTAAAAAAGAAAATGAGTTATATCTGACCACTCTCCCCCCATGGTCCACCCTCTCCTCCATCACTCACTCTCCCCCCTTTCCCCTGTCCCCCTTCTCTCCTTACTCTAGATGTCTATACCCCATTGAGTATATGTGCTGTTTTCTCTCCTAGCCACCTCTGATGAGAGTGAATGTTCCATTGTTTACCCTCTCTTCCCCCTTCCATATCATTGCAATAGCTCATTGCAATAAAAAAAACTTATTATATGAAATATCAGCCTATTCCACCTCTCCTTTTTTTTTTCTCCCATTACATTTCCCTTTTAGGCATTGACTCCATTTTTACAATATATATATCTTCAAATTCAGCTCTCTCCTGTGCTTCATCTATAAAAAATCCCTCTACCTGCTCTATTAAATGAGAAGGTTAATATAAGTATTATCAGTATCATTTTTCTATGCAGGAGTACATGCAGTTCATCATCATTAAGTCCCTCATATTTTGCCCTTCTCCAATCTCTATGCTTCACCTGAGTCCTTTATTTGAAGATCAAACTTTCTGTTCAGCTCTGGTTGTTTCAACAGGAACAATTGACATTCCCCTGGCTCATTGAAAGTCCCATCTTTTTCTTCGGGAAGAGGATGTTCAGTTTTGCTGGGTAACTGATTCTCAGTTGCATTCTGAGCTCTTTTGCCTTCCGGTATATTATATTCCAAGTCCTATGAGCTCTTAATGTAGTTGTTGCTAAGTCCTGTGTGATCCTGACTGCAGTTCTATGATATTTGAATTGTGTCCTTCTGGCTGTTTGTAATATTTTTGCTTTGACTTGGGAGTTCTGGAACTTGGCTATAATATTCCTGGGGGTTGTATTTTTTGGATCCCTTTCCAGGGGAGATCAGTGGATTCTCTCAATTCCTATTTTGCTCTCTGCTTCTAGGATGCCTGGGCAATTTTCCTATAGGAATTCTTTAAATATGAGGTCAAGGCTCTTTTTCTGATCATGACTTTCAGGTATCCCAATAATTTGTAAATTATCTTTCCTGAATCTGTTTTCTAGATCAGTTGTTTTTTTTCAATGAGATGTTTCACATTTTCTTCTAATTTTTCATTCTTTTGGTGTTGAAGTATTGTGTCTTGTCTTTTTTGTAAAGTCAATAGCTTCCTTTGGCTCCATTCTGCATCTGAAGGATTTGTTTTCCTCAGAGAGCTTTCTTATCTCTTTTTCCATTTGGCCAATTCTGATTTTTTAAAGCATTCTTCTCCTCAATAACTTTTTGAACTGTTTTATCCATTTGACCTTAGCATGTTATTTTCTTCCGCATTTTTTTGGATCTCCTTGACTAAACTGCTGACATCTTTTTCATGTTTTTCTTGCATCTCTCTCATTTCTTTTCCCAGTTTTTGTTCTATCTCCCTTATTTGATTTTCAAAATCTTTTTTGAGCTCTGAGATAGTCTGAACCCAATTTCCATTTTTCTTGGAGTATTTAGATGCAGAGGTGTCTACTTCCTCATCAGACTGAGTATTTTGATCCTTCTTGGGATCATGGACAATGTAATTCTCAATTTGGTGCCTCTTTTTTTCTCTGTTTACTCATTTCCCCAGCCTGTACCTGGTTTTGGGATGCTTTCTGAGGTTTTGAGTATTATTGGGACACCCCCCCCCCAACAAGGATCTCAGTGTGTGAAGCTCTGTCTTCCCTCCTGGTCTGTGAATGGCCACAAGTGCACCCCTCTGCCATGGGGCTGAGGTGGGGGGGGGTGGATATGGGCGTCCTAGACTGTTATCAGGATTTGAATGTGGTCAGAGACCCAGAGTCCTGTTCCATGTATGGAGGATATACTCTCCATCTCCACCCTATCTGGTAGGGTGAGCATTCAAGACTCAAGTTGCCTGGGGGCTCCTGTTTACTGGCTCTACCTGCTTCCACTTTCTGGATCTGGGCTGTTGCAGCCATGCTGCTCTGTGAGTGCCCTGAGGGCTGGGTTTCATGTGCTTTCTCTGGCAGAGGTCACCCCACTGATCTTCCAAGTTGTGCCTGGTGCTCCCCAGGGATGTAGATCAGGAAACTGCCCTCACTGCAGTGAGCTGTGGTTCCAAGGCACCTTGGAGCTGCCTCCGGGAGGCTGAAGTTCCTTCACTCTGGCGGGCTGCTCCTCTAACCCTGTGAGGCTGAATCTTTCCACGATTTTCCAGGTTACCTTGGACTGAAGAATTTCCTCACTGGATCTCTCTATAGGTTCTGTCTCTCGAAAATTTAGAGTCATAATTTTATGATTTTTGAAATATTACGGAGAGAGCACCTAAGAGAGGCTCTTCTGTTGCCATCTTGGTTCCACCCTGCTCCTCATTACTTTTTAAATAATCTCTTATCTCTATCTCTGTCACTCTGTGTCTCTCTCTTGTGTGTGTCTCTATGTCTGTGTTTCTATTTCTCTTTCTGGATCTTTGTGTGTCTCCTCTGCCTCTGTCTTTCTGTCTGTCTGTTTCTCTTCTCTCCTTTTTCCCTTGCCTTTTTTAAATCTCCAGCCTCTATCATCAACTAGTACCTTCCCTGTTGCCTTCAAAATGCCCCAAACTCTCCCATCCTCATAAAATCTTGATTGTATTATATCACCTCTTCAAACCATTGTCTTACATCTACTTTCTTAAACTCCATGAAAAAACTGTCTATACCTGTTTCTACTTCCTCTCCTCGTATTCACTCTTAATTCCCTTGTAATCTGTTCTCTGACCTTCTGACAGCTGAAACTCTTCTCTATGAAATTGCCAATGATCTTTAAATCACCCCATCCTATGGTCTTCTCAGAAAAATGTTGATACAAAGGAAGTCCTTCTACTATATATGATGGAAAGTGCTAGAAGCCAGAACTAAGAATTCAAGCCTAAATTGTGAAGTGCTTTTTACCAAAGCTATGATGAATCTATTAAAACAAGGGAGTCCTGGAAACAGAAAAATGTTGCAATACTTTTGTCTTGAAAGCATATCTTATAAGAAAACTCCAACTATTCCTATGTCTGGACTTGGCAGGTGCTCACAAGTCTGGCCTTGGTCACATCCTGGGGGCTGATGCGGCAATAAAATGCTACCTTAGGCAGAGCCAATATGGCAGAGTATGGGCAGGATTTCCCAGGAGCTCTCCTCTCAAATATTCCAAAAACCTTAAAATTATGACTCTAAATTTTAGAGAGGCAGAACCCACAGAAAGACCCAGTGAAACAATTCTCTAGCCCAGAGTAACTTGAAGATTCATGGGAAGGCTCTCTTACGCCAAGGTTGGAAGGCAAGGTAGTGCAGTCAGGGTCTCCCTGGCCCAGAGTTAATGACCTCCAATCTTCTAGGAACAGCCTGTGGGGTGCCTGGGTCCCTGGGGGGTGCCAGCTTGTGGTATCCAGACATCCCAACCTAGGGATCACCAAACACAATTTGGAAGATCAGGGAAAAAGAGGGAAGAGCCCAGGCCAATGCTGCCCTCAGTGCAGGCCCTGTCTGGGAAACAGAAGCAGGCCAGTAGAACTGTCCAGCAGGGAGCCACCAGCAGCTGCTTCCAGAGTGCTCAGCCCATGGAAGGTAAGGGTGTTGGGGAGACTGTTGAGGTTTCTTGGCTATCCTTGGGGCAGGATACTGTTGCTTCATCCAAATTCAGCTCCAGGTTGCAGCTTGGGGCCCCCTATTAAAATAGAGCTGGAACCCTCCTTGTAGCTCCAGGGCAGAGGGGAGTGCTTGTGGTCATTCATAGACCAGAACACAGGCCACAAGAGCAGTCAGGGCCTCTCAGAAGACCTTTGAAGGAACTGAGGTCCTTGTGAAAGTGCGTAACACTCAAAAGCTTGGGAATCACCTCAAAACCAGAGCATAGGCTGTGGAAATGAGTAAACAGAAAAAAAAAAAAAGAATCTGACCATAGATAATTACTTTGACCCCATGGAGGATCAAAGCAGACACTCAGAAGATGACCAAGTCCAAGCCTCTGTATCCAAAGCCTCCAAGAGAAATGGGAAATGGTCTCAGGCTATGTATGGTAGAGCTCAAAAAAGATTTTGAAAATCAAGTAAGGGAGATAGAGGAGAAATTGGGAAAAGAAATGAGAGTGATGCTGGAAAAATATGAAAGCCAAGTCAGCAGCTTAGTTAAGGAGATACAAAAAAAACTGAAGAAAACATTATAAATCAGTTTAGGTCAAATAGAAAAAGCAACCCAAAAAATTAATGAGAAGAATGCCTTAAAAAGCAGAATTGGCCAGATGAAGAAGAATATAAGAAAGCTCTCTGAAGAAAACAGTTCTTTCAAATGTAGAATGGAGCTAAAGGAAACTGATGTCTTTGTGAGAAATCAAGAAACAATAAAACAATACCAAAAGAATAAAAAACTAGAAGAAAACATGAAATGTCTCATTGTAAAAGCAACTGACCTGGAAAACAGATCCTGGAGAGAAAATTTAAAAATTATTGCGCTACCTGAAACTCATGATTAGGGAAAAAAAAAACCTTGACTACATTTTTAAAGAATTTCTAAAGGAAAATTGCCCAGATATCCTAGATGCAGAGGGCAAAATAGAAATTGATGGAATTCACTAATCTCCTCCTGAAAGAGATCCAAAAAAATAACTTCCAGGAACATTATAGCCAAGTTCTAGAACTCCCAAGTCAAAGAGGATATTATAAGCAGGCAGAATGAAGCAATTCAAATATCGTGGCACTACAGTCAGGATTAAACAGGATTTAGCAGCATCTACATTAAGGGCTCATAGGGCTTGGAATATGATGTTCTGGAAGGCAAAAATGCTTGGAAGCACCAAATGAGAGATGAAGAAATTTACTGAGGGTCACAATGATAATAAAGTGTCAGAAGTGTGGAATGGCTCACATACCACAGAGATCAGATGTTTTTTGTAAATGAGTGGAAGTAGCTGAGCTTATTTGAGAGAAAAAATTTCAAAGTGCTTTTTTCTTTGCAACTTTGTAGTTATAACAATTGTTTTTCCTGGATCCATTCAGTTAATTTATTTTTTATCAGTATAACAGAAAATAATGATTTGAACATTCATATTTAGGTCTTTTTTCTCTTTCATTGATCACTTTATGGGATATATACTTAGTAATGGTATTACTGAATTAAAGGATATACAAAATTTAGTGATTTTTTTTCATAGTTCAAATTGCTTTCTGAGATAACTGGACAATTAATTTACATCCCCACTAGTGGTGCCTTAATATGCCTTCCCTCCTTCATTCTCTGTTACTTCTAATTTTCCTTTTTTGGTTATTTTTGTCAATCTCATTGGTCTGAATTAGAAACTCAGTTGTTAGTTTATATTTATTTTATTTTTGTTGAATTTAAAAGACAGTTCTAGCTTTTTTCAATGTGGTTTTTGAGAGTTTAGATTTCTTTCTTTGAAAATTGCAACATTTTAACCCTTTTAGTGGGTTAACCCTTTCAGGGGTGTTATATGAAAATGGAAATATGACCACTAAATTATTCTAAAGGGTTCCCTGTGGTCCACATATTGACTCAGAAAGACCACAAGTTAATACTATCTATGCATTATTATTGTATTCTTAGTTATTTTGTTAACTATTTCCTATTATATTTTAATCTGGTTTCTGCAGCACTTGAAAGTGTTTTGATCACCTGACCATTTGTTTAATATCTCTGTTCTAATTTTCCAGGTGAGACAATTTTTTTTTTGAATAAGTGGATCCACATGAGTAACTGTTGCTACAAAGGTAGATGAATTGCCATAAGTGATAACATAAAAAAGACACTATAAAATTTTGGGGAGAAAATTTTGTAAGAGGTGGGCAAGTCAATTGGGGTGGCTAGGTAGCACAGTGGATAGAGCACTGGCCTTGGATTCAGGAGTACCTGAGTTCAAATCTGGCCTCAGACACTTAATAATTACCTAGCTGTGTGGCCTTGGGCAAGTCACTTAACCCATTGACTTGAAAAATCTTAAAAAAAGAAAAGAGGTTGGCAAGTCAAATATATTTTAGAAAGACTTTTTCCTGTGATTTCTGAGAAGAAAGAAAAAGGAACTTGTTTAGCTTATTTTCTAAGTGATTGAATTTAACTGTCATTGTAGGGAGAAATATGAAGAAGTTTCCAAAGGGACATTAGTCAGTATCTGGAGTGACTGTTTCCTAGAAGTGGAATTATGTATTACCATATTATTTTTATCATCATAATGAATAATAATAGTTTTTAATGGCATCTTAAAGCTTCCAAAATACTTTACATCTCATTTGAGCTTCTCAAACAGTCCTGTGAGATAGGTGCAATTATTATTCCCCATTTTTAACAGATAAGGAAACTGAGGCATAGAGATCACCAAGATCACATAATGCTACTTGAGACAAGATTCTCACATGGGTCTATAAAAGGAGTTTATGGTGACTGTAAACTCTGATATAGTCAAATATTGTAAATAGCTATTTTTATTCTTGATTTCTTTTTGCTTTTATAAATGATTGTTCATATACCATAATTTTAATGTTTATAAATTACATAAATAATAATGATTCTTGGGGAAGAAGTTTCTTTAATAGAAGTTTGAATCAACTAATTGCTGAGAAAGAGATCGAAAATGAGTAAGGAAATAACTAAACATGCCTTTTGATCACTATAAACAACCTCACTTCTATACTGCAAAGCTGCTACATTGGTAAACCTTTTGTTTTCTTGCCTTGTGTAGATAGGCTGGGCAGATTGAAAATGATTCACCTGTAGTGTTACTAGGTTACTCTGTGTGTTGTCACATACTATAACAAGATCTTTTCAGAGTTAAGTCACACGTTGTAAGAAGGCATTCCTACAAAAAATCACCTGAAGAGTGAGAAGTCCAGAAAGGAGTCCATTAACTGTCTACAAAAGTCATGAGGGAAGAGAGCAGAGGAGCTAGTACTATCCTTCTAAAACCCACATTTCCTACTGTTGTGTGTCACAGTGTGTAGCTCCTCTCCCATGAGGCGGTGTGGACTTTTACGGGAATTAGGGTTGCCTAGACAACAGGTTTGTAAACTTAAGCTCCGAAGTGGGCATGGAGCCAGGGATTGCTTGATGGGGAATTCTTCCAATCAATCCTTAGTGTTACCTGTGGGCCTGAATCAGGGAGAGCCAACCAGCCAATCGGCTTGGAGAGGGAGAGCCTCGGAGGCTGGAGGGAGTTGGGCAGGTGGATCAGGGAGGAGGAGCCAAGATGGGAAGAGATGGCTTTTCCCACTTGCCGGAGGCAGCGTCCATAGTTTCAGTTTGAAGAAACTGTTTGCAGCAGGTTGACATTTAAGGTAAATTAATTGCTTGTTATGTTATGCTACCGTGATCCAGTTTATTTTCTCCTTTCCTAAAAAAAAGACGATAGATATTAAGGGAAATTTTCAAAGAGCGAAAGTATTCATCTGTGTTATTGTTGCTACTGGGATGTCATCCTTAGAGGTAAACAGGTGCTAGGTGCTGGGGGAGGCTCTTGTAAGGTTTTCTGAATGAGCTAATAAGATGCCACAGAAATTAAAATCATAAATTGCAAAGTTAAATCCCATTCAATGGGGGGGGGTGACCATCAGACTTAGCAAGACAGCAAGATGCTGAATCAGGAGTCACTTGACCTTAGTTTAAAGTTTAATGTTTTTCTGACTACCTTTGGTGTAATTTTGACAAATCCCTTAACCTTGCTCCACATCAATTTCCTCAGTTGTAAAAGTATTTTGGACTTGATGTTCCTTCTAGCTCTAAATCTATAATCCTATAAGGAAAGTCTTTTTACTAAAGGAAATGATAAGATAACTATTTGTTAAACTCATAGTAAAGGAGATTCCTGCTTTTGGATCCAGGTAGGACTAGGCAGTTCATGAGATTTTATAATTCTTTTATTATCCTTGATTGAACACTGAAAGGACTTCTAGTTTACTCATCTGTCAGGAGCATTGGCAAACTGGAATCCATCTATTTTTAAAGATCTTGTTTTCTCTTAAGTCTCAAAAAGATAGACTATCCTTTCACTTTATTATTGTGAATTAGTATATGCCACTATAGCTGGTATTGTTTTGTATCAGGCTTGATATGTTTATAATTGTTGAGGAAAGGCTACACAATTAAATAGTGGAGGAAGACGGAATGGGAAAGAGGGAGGGGAGAGGAGAAATAGTGAGTGGTGTGAATGGGGCATTTATTTGACTTTGACTCATGTTATTTTTCTAAACCCTCAAAATTTTTAAGCATGTTTCTGAGTAAGATTAACACTTTATAGTAATACTCTTTTTCTTAAAAAAATTCACTTATTTTTGTTAGGCTTTGTAATGGAAAATAACTATTTAGACCCAAGAAATCACCATTCAGAATATAATGATAGTAACAACAACTGCTTGCATTCATGTAATATTTACTAATATTGTTATTATTGAAAATATCATATATGATGCAGAAGCAAAGACATATTTGTGAAAAGAGGACTGATCCTATTTGCAAAGTGATTAGGTCTTACAAGAGGAACATATTCAATCAGCAGGCATTTATTATGCACCTACTGTGAATAGGTAATCTGTGGTAGTCACTGAGGATACAAAAACCAAAAAACCAAGCAAGCCCTGCCCTCCAGGAGGTCTACTATAGCCTCTATATGTATTAGCTCATTCACATCTGCTCATGTCAGCCTGCATGGAAGAAGCCTATTTCAGGTTGACATCATGCTTTTAGTTACTCTATGGTTTTCCTTAATTTTCATTTTGGTAATATTCTGACACAGATGGATTTTATTTCCAATGTCATGAGCTTCCAGGCTATAAGGTCAAGTCACATAAAGCTTTTTTAAATGTTACTGGCTGAAAGATGTAATTATGAGCAATAAATGAATAAATACTGTGCTGACTGGGATTGTAAAGGAAGTAGTGGGTTAAAAAAGTTGCTTAACATCACAACTATTTCTGTATGAGATCCCTTTCCTTAGCACTGAATCCTCCCTTAAACAGATTAAAAGCAACCAAGATGGCAACTGTATCTGACTAATATATAAAAATTCTATTCTCTGCTGAGAAGAGAAAGGTATGTTTTATTATCTGTTCTTAGGGCTCAACTTCTTATCTCCTCTTTCTCTTCAACATGATAATCTACATTATTGTGGTTGTATGTGTTATTTGTTTGATCATGCCTTCTTCACCCTTAAATTCATATACCTCTCCTTGTGAGTCTCTGAATTTTCCATTTCTCTCTTTGCAATAATATTTCATTACATCATAGACCACAGTCTTCAACCACTAGATATACTGATTTGATTTGAATATCTACTTGGTGGTGTCACCCTTAGTTAAGGTCCCTCTGACTTCAGAGAAGGCTCTGCCTACATAAAAGATATATGGACACTGATTTCTATTAAACCTCGAAGCTAGGTTTGCACTGGGATTATTCATGCCAACCTTGGATGGAAAGTTTTACATGTGAAGAGCTATACAGTGACCCCCTTCACTTTATATAACAAATGTATTTCTGAAAAGTTGCCAGTTTACCTAGATACCTAGAGCAGGAAGGGATTTTTAGAAATAATATATTCTAACATTTTAATTTTAAAATAATAAAAGAGGGATTCAGAGAAAGCAAAATTTCACCTTTGGATTCCATAAGATCATCTTAATACTGTTCACTCTTTTCCATGTGGAAGGAAAGGGAATCTGTCAATGTTGGATGCATGGCTTGTAAATTTCCTTCCTTCCTTCCTTCCTTCCTTCCTTCCTTCCTTCCTTCCTTCCTTCCTTCCTTCCTTCCTTCCTTCCTTCCTTCCTTCCTTTCTTCTTTTTACTGGAAACTATGATTTTATTTAAACTCACATAGAGAAATGGCAGCATAGTTGGATCTTAAATTCACATTTTTCTAATTTCAACCTGTCAGCCTCTGATTTCCATAAGTGGCATCACAGTTCTTAGGAAAGTCAGCATCCAGGAATAGGTTAATAGGGGTGGTTGTGGGTATGTGGGTAGCATTGAGTTGTCCAGGTTAGAAATGGTCTAGGGTAAAGGTTAAACCAGGGGAGGATTAAAAAATGGTGAAGCATATATTTATAATGTAACCTTACTGCTATCATTGGCATCAAATAATGGCATTGTGGTATTGACCTTTGGCTGGTTTCTGGCATTTTAAGGTTGTCTAAAAGAGTATATATATTATGCCAGGTACTTTGTTGGGCCTAGGGTTACAAGGACAAATTCTAAAGATCAGAATTCTCTCTTTTTCTTTTAAGAAATTAAATTCTACTGAAAGGGTTTACATTTATGATATGAGTAATTGACAGTGACTACTTGAAATAATGTAACTAAATAACTAATTCAGGACCAGTGGTCTCTCCCCACTCCAAACACTTATTATTTCAATGGTCAGATGCATGCCTCCCAAATTTTTGCTTTCCTTCTTGTGGTCATCTCTTTAGTATGCTAACTTTCTGTCTCTTTAGCATCAAGATCTGGCAGATTGCCCTGGTTGGGCACAAGTTGTGTTTTACTGGCAGATCCCTTTGGGACACAGTCCAGAAGAGAAGAGGAACACAGTGACATAGGGAGAGATATAATTACTTAAAATAGACTGAAATTGCTGTGATCCTCAGTAGACAACCAATGAGATGAGAACTCTTTATCCCACAAGAGTCTGTCTTTTTAAACCTGGGAGTATTTTGCTCTTTATTTCAACTCCTAGGACATTAATCCAATAAAACAACTTTATAAAGTCTTATACATTAAAACTTTTAATCATGGGAAATTGGAATTGTCCTGTGTAGACTAGATCTACGATCTAATTATGATTATTTGAGTTTTTACATGATCCTACCAACTTCTACTAAGTCCAAAGAGGTTTCTTAATATAGATCAGTGAGTTCTAAATCACTTCCAGATCCCATGAGGAATTTTGTACAGCTCACTTTCTACCATGTGAAGGGGGAGGACATTTGTCAGTGCTGGATGGATGGCCTGAGAGTTATTCTTATTTTTGGTCTGAAACTATCATTTTGTTGGTTGGTCAGTCAATAGACATTGAGTGCTTACAGATTGTATTAAGTTCTGGGGCTACAAAGAAAGACCAAAGACAGTTCTTGCTCTGAGAAAAAATACAGCTTAATGGAAGAGGTACCAAATAAACAAGTATGCACAGAGGAAAATAATTAATAAAGAGAGAAGGCACAAAAATAAGGGGAATCAAGAAAATCTTCTTATAGAAGGTAAAATTTTTAGATATCCATGAATGAAAGGCTGCTGGAGGAATTGCCTGGAACTGAGAGATGAAAAATCACATTTGAGGTCACTTAATTACTGAGTAAGTAGAAGGGAAATAAGAAGATGAAAAAGTGGGAGGAGCAGATTATGAAGGGTTTTAAAAGCTCCATAAAGGATTTTAAATTTGGTCAGATCTCTGCCATAAGAAGGTCACATTTACAGTTACATGAAGTATGAATTGGAGTGGGGAAAGATTTGTGGCCAGGTGACCAATCAGCAGGTCATTGCTATGGTCCTGGTGTAGGATGCTGAGAATCTGCATCAGAGTGGTAGCAGAGTCAGGGGAGAAAAGGGGTATATGTGAGAAATATAAAGGTAGAACCAACAGGATATATCAATAGATTAGATATGGTAGACCAGAGAGTGGAGAGGAATCAAATTGAGGGAGGTGGGGAAAAGATTAGGTATGGGACATTTGAGGAGGGATGAATAGATTTGCAAAAAGTTGCTGTGGGGAGTGAGACAATGAGTCAAGTAATGAAGTATAAAACAACGGACTTACTGTAATAAGGGTCCAGTTGAGATTATTTAACATAAATGAATAATTAATTTAGTTAGCATAATTTTGTGCTTTTTCTCTGGTTTTGTTGGGTGGAAGATAATGGATGATGGAGTAATTAAGGGTGAATATATGTGTGTGAAAATTCCACTAATCAATAACTTTGTATGTACATATATATGTGTATGTATCCATACACACAAATGTGTATATACAACCATATACTCATCTATAGACATGTATCTAAAAATCTATATATACTCATATATATCCATAAAAATCTATACTTATCTATATGTATATACACATATTTAAAATTTTTCAATCATTTAATCAGCATAATTTTAGCTTCTTATTCTCCCACCTCCCAATTGAAACCCAAAGAAAAACACACTCCATTACAAACATGTATATTCAATAAAAAAATAAAGTTTTTTTAAAAAATTATATCATTTGTCACTCTGAGTCCTTCATTTCCCTTATCAGGAGAGAGTAGCATGTTTCATCAATAATTCTTTGGAATTATGGACTTTTATTGCACTGGTCAGATTCCTAATTCTTTCAAATTTGTTTGACTTTATTATATTACTACCATTTTATAAATTATTTTTCTATTACTGTTCACTTTACTCAGCATCAGATTATACAATTCTCATATTTCTCTGAAATTATCCCCTTTCTTATTTTTTTATACAATAAAATAGTATTCCAAGGAAAGAGAGTTGAGTTACTTCTCTGAAAACATTTCCATTCCTTTTCTCCTTCTCTCCCCACCCCATGCCTGATATTCCACCCCAAAATTGAGAGAATTTATTAAGCACTAATTTTATGCAATCCAGAGCAGCTAGATGGTACAGTGGAGTTGGACCTGGAGTCCGGAAGACTCATTTCCTTAATTTCAAATCCACTCCCAGACATTTACTAGCTATGTGACTTTGGGCAAGTCATTTAACCCAGACCACTCCAATATCTTGCCAAGGAAATCCAAATTGGGTCACAAAGAACAGGGACCTGCCTGACATGACCATACATACATACATACATATATACATGCATGCATGCCTGCAATACATCATGCTGGGCATATGTGTGAGCTAGTGGAGATAAGAAATAATATAATATAATCAATAAGGAAGCCTTTCAAGGTAGAATGGATTGTCCTAAGAAGGAATGTGTTCCTCCTCACTAGCAGTCTTCAAGCAAAGACAGGATGATCATGTGTTTTTTTAGGGTTTTTTGCAAGGCAAATGGGGTTGAGTGGCTTGCCCAAGGCCACACAGCTACGTAATTATTAAGTGTTTGAGAACAGATTTGAACCCAGGTACTCCTGACTCCAGGGCCGGTGGTTTATCCACTGCGCCGCCTAACCACTCCCAGGATGATCACTTGTAAGGGAGTTCTGGAAGGCTTGTCCATCTCTGAGTTTCTGTAATTCTGTGAACTTGTAAAAGAAATTCTTGCTTTCACAGAGTTTCAGTCTACTAAGAGTAATAAGACATTTGCACAAGAATAAATATAATACATGCCTGTGATTTTTCTTTCTCTGGAGGGGTCTCTAGGGGAAGGTTCTTTTCGCTATCAAAATAGATCAGTAACTTGAGAAGAGAGGCAAGAGAAATGAAGAGAAAAAAGAGAAAGAAGAAAAAGAGGAGAGAATAAAAGAGAGAAAGAGGAGGGGAAAGGTGGAGAGATGCTTCTGTAGAATCTACAAGTCTCCTTTTCCCTGACTTTTCACTGCTATTACTTATTCTCAATCCCCCTTGTATCATGGGTATTAACACACACACACACACACACACACACACACACACACACACACACACACACAAACACTCCTTCCTCCCACCATTAGTTCATAAGCTCCTTGAGAGGTCTTTGCTATACACACATATGTCTCTTTGTGTGTGTGTGTGTGTGTGTTTCTTTAGTTCTTAGCCTAAAAAACACCAAAAACAAATTGATGTTTTTATATCTCTATGAGTGTTGAATATATACTTCTTTCTTCCCCTACACAGTGAGCTTATAACAAAGATTAAAAAAGGAAAAAATTCACAAAACCAATTAAACTCCCCCTCTGAAAATGTGTTACTGCATTTTCTTATTGCTTTTCTGGGTTCAGCACTAGCCATTTTAAGCATGCATCATTCAGTATTTAAAAAAAAAATCTTTTAGTTTGCATGTTATGTATATTATTTATATTGATGTTTCTGTGGATAGAGAGTGCTAGACCTGGAGTCAGGAAGATCTGAGTTTTCTGCTTTAAATCCATAAATCCTGCCTCAAGCACTTACTGGGTATGTGGTCCTGGGCAAATCACTTAATTACTGTCTACCTCAGTTTCTTCATTAGTAAATTGAGGATAATGATAGCACTTGCTTCATAATGCTGTTATGAAAATGAAAGAAAATGTTTGTAAAGTACTTTGCAAACTTTAGATTGTTATATAAAAACTATTTATTATTTTCTTGATTCTGTTTATATAAGGTATCAATTCATGCATCTTCTCATCTTTCTTTGACTTCTTTATCCTTACCTTTTCTTATGGCACAATAAAATTCTATAATAGTCATATGCTAAATTTTGTTTAGTGATTTGTAGACACTTATTTTACTTCTAATTCTTCAAGCAGTGTCATACCCACAGTAGGAACTAATATTTATTGAAAGGCTATATTTAATGGAAGTTTCTATGAAGCCTTGGTTTTTGGTCTGAAGGCTTGTCTTTGGATTTTCAGGAGCTTGGCTTTTTGGGATAGTTTGGGAGATTTCTATTGAACTCGGACCCTATCAGTGAATAGTTCAGTGATAGAACTGTAGGTTTCTCTTTGGTGTTGGGATTCTTGCCCTAATTATTCCTCTGCAACTTCAGATTGGGCTGGTAGTTGGAACTGAGACCTAGATCTGTCCCTCAAATTAGGGCAGCTCAGCATAGCACCTAGGCTCTATGGCCATTCCTGATCTTGGAATGCCACCAGTTCTGGTATACATTTTACTCATCAGTCAGCCATAGCTTTGTACTCCAGTGCAGAGTTGTGAGCAGTGTTATTATCTGTTCCTGTGCTTGCAAGGCACTGGTTCCCTGGTTTGGCTCTGGATCTTTATCAAGAGTCCTTGCCTTGCTCTCTTTTCAGTCACTGATTTGTACAATACTTGTGTACCCCTGCATTCTACTTATACCCTATCTTCAATGTCTACACATCCTTCTCTCTCTCAGTCTCTTCCTATGGTAAACTTGACTGCAAAAATGAAATCATGAACTTTTATTGCTTCTAATTTAACAGAATATAAATTACCCACTGCACTATTTCCTTTTATTTCCCCAGCAGATATCTGTCTAGTGTGGAGAAATTTTGGGTGGGTGAGTGTGAAAGTGGGTTTTGAGGTCTCCCCTCAAGTGAGATTGGGGGATAGGGTCTATCTGGGAGAGGGAAGAAAAGTGGGATATTCACAAAAAGATTAAGAGAAGAGGGAAATGGGGAGTTCTTTGTCATTCACTCCACTTTGCACTGTCTTCCTTTAGCCAGCACAGTTTTAGATGCTACTGTGATACTCTACTGTAAGCTCTTAAATTATTTAGTACCACTAAATTATTTGATAAGCACTTAAAAGATTAAAATAATTTTCTTGGGGTGGCTAGGTGGTGCAGTAGATAGAGCACCAACCCTGGAGACAGGAGAACCTGAGTTCAAATTTGGTCTCAGGCGCTTAGCTGTGTGACCTTGGGCAAATAACTCCATCACTTAACTCCAAAAACAAACAAACAAAAATGATTTTCTTTAAGGTTTACTCAAGTTTTGTTTAAAATGAAAGTTCTTTTTCTTCTTTTTTTTAATGATGTTTGAGAATCTTTGGTTGATACTCCAGTCTCTCTCAGCTGTGGGTTCTTCAGGGTATCACCATCATCATCATGCATTTAGAACTGGATATTAGGAAATGATCAAGTCCAATCTCCTCAATTTATAGATGAGAAAATTGAGGCCCAGAGATGTGAAAGGCCTTGCCCACATGTCGTAAATGGCACAGCTGGGATTTGAACCCAAAACAACTATCCTGGAACTCCCAGATTTCTGCAGGATTTCCTTATTATCTTCCCATAGACCTTACCACAAAAAAAGCTAATATGCAGGAAATTAAAAACTGTGAATGCTTAGGAAACACTGGAAAATGTAAAGCATCATATTGTGAATTTAAAAGTATTAACTAATATCTGCTCAGCAGTAGTATGCTGCTTTGCTATCAGGATTGTCAGTCACTAATATTAACTCCCTCCCCCTCACTTTTGGGGGGCTAGACTACTTTTCCCCTTGGTTGTAAATGTCTCTTCAGTCATTCCCTAGCTGTTTTTCTGGGAATGGCTATCTTCTCAAATCCTCCCATCAAAACTATGGTGAAGGCTCTGTCGCATTACTACTGTGAGGTAGTTTGGTGGAATACCCTAGCATCTTGTACTGGCTGCCCATCTTCCTTTGGGTACCTCTAATTCAGTCCTGTGGCTTTTCCTTTGAGGTCTTCTAATTTTCCAAATAAAATGATCTATTGTTTTTAATATTGACTGGCCTACAAGAGTCTTTTGCCAAGTACTTCTAGACCCAGTAACAGTCCCTGGCAGGAGGCATGAATGAGTCATGATCTGTGTTGTTAGAAGGAACACCCTTAAGGACTGTGGTCATAGTTCTAATGGAGTCAATCCTAAATTGGTACAAGTCATCCTTAAACCTTTTCCCACTTCATTTTAAATAATATTTGGGTAGTAGAAAGAAGGACTTTAGGGGCAAGATTAGAAGCAAGTCATCTTGAGCCTGAACACAGACCAAGGGAATGTAGAACTTAGGAAGAGAAATACTTCTACATAGCCAGACAATGTGGAATCATGAAGCAAAACATTGTCATGGCATTGTGCTTTTGTTTAGTGCTGACAATACCCTCCTACTAGTTTTCTCTGCCTCAGTTCTCCCCATTCCAACTTCTCTATAACATAGTTACCAAATTGATACACCTGAAGTATATCCCCCCCAAAATGTCAGGGGTCCCTATTGCTTTCAAAATCAAATATAAACCTCTTATTTGTCATTTAAGGCTCTTCATGATTTGACCCACCTCCTTTTTTTTCAGTTTTTGTTAAAAATAACAGCTCATAGTTTGCTATGCAATCCCACCAAAGTGATTTTGTTCCTTAACCCTGTCATTTAACTGCTGTGACTAGAATATACTGTCTCCTAACTTTTGTCAGAATTCTAATTTCCTCCCAAATTCAGTTCAAGTGAAGTCATGTCCATGATATTTACCTCTCTGAGAAGAGGAGGACACTGAAGGGTGAGTTTGTGCCTTAGAGTCAAACATTCCAGCCACTGCTTGGTGATACCCCCTTTTCTCCTAACACAACATTTGGGATCCCTCTCACTGTGACACTGAAGTTGGAAAAAATCATACAGGGGTTGGGGCAAAGGAATCCTGATACTAATCCTGCCAGATCCACTAATTAAAATTCACATTTCTTTTTATACTTTTCCCTTAAGGTCAATTTATTTGTTTTTGTCCATGTCTGTTTAACTCATGCTCTCCAGTTTCTGTACCTGTAAGCTGGTTTTTTGTCTTGATTGAAATATCTTTCTCTATTTCTCTCTATTGAGCTTTGGCCTTCCCTTTCTTTCTCACACTACTTGAGACTCTCTGTCTCTGACTCTGTTTTTCTGTTTCTCTCTGTCTCTCATTCCCTCTATGTCTCTGTTTTTCTCTCTCTTTCTATTTTCTGTCTTCCTCCTCTCTGTGTTTCTCTATCTCCTCCCCTCTTTGTCTATCTCTTTCTCCTTTTTAACCCTCTCCCTCCCATTTTCTTTTTTTAATCTCTCTTTCTCCCTCCTCTCTATATCTGTCTCTATCTCCCTGTTTTTCTAACTTTCCCCCTCAGTGCCTCCCCCTTTGTCTGTCTTTCTCCTTTTTAACCTTCTACCTTTCATTCTCTCTCACTCTTACTCTATTTCACTCTCTGTTTCTCTGTTTCTCTGTTTCTCTCACTGTCTCTCTCTGTTTATCCTCCTGTCTCCTTTTCTCTTTTTCCCTTGCTTCCCCTCCTTTGCCTGTCTCTTCTTAATTCTCTCTCTCTCTCTCTCTCTCTCTCTCTCTCTCTCTCTCTCTCTCTCTCTCTCTCATCAGATGATACATTTGACTCCTCGGGGCAGGTATTGGGGTTTGAAATCAGGAACTAAATCTTAGCATTGTCTCTGGGCTGAATTACTGTCATGACCTCATTGACTGACCACTCACCCCAGTGTAGCTGGGAAGGCAAACACAAAGCTTCAATAACAATAGTGCAATAGCTTGGGGTTGGCCCCATCGGGGGACATACTTGCCAGTACAAAGGGATGCTCCCTAGGCTTTTCCATTTCTCCTTCTCATTTCCCAGTGGCACTGATCTGGCTTTTATTTCCTGTTGCCTGGTAAATATACTTCATTTTGCTCTAAGGCCCTGCTTCTGACAAAGAAGGCAGCACTGTTAATAGTCTGAGAACATGGGGAGGTTCTGTTTGTCTTTCTTTGTATGCTCTGGTCTCAGCACAGTGACTGGCCATAATATGCATTTCATTATTGACTAATTATTTGACATGTTGAAAGTGAAAGATCTCAGTGCAGAGTGTGTTTGGGTGACCCCCTACGCAGTCGGGACCCAGCAGCTAAGAATCAGAAATTTGAAGGTGGATTTGGGGCCCATTTGCTAGAATGACATCTGTGTAATTTATCTACCTGTCACCAGGGGGTGCTCAAAGACAGCTTAATCGGCAATGGTTCTGGGTTATCCAGAGTTCTTTCTTTAAAGATCAATCAATTTTATTCTATCTTTAGCACATCGTCGGGGACTGCTCTGACCATTTATTTATAAGCATCCCAAGCTCCTTCAACTCCTCACTCACTCCTAGAATCATCTGTTCCATCCAAGAACAGCAGAGCATAATTGAACAGGTGCAGGAAGCTGGGATCTAATAATCAACCAACCAACCAACATGCATTTATTAAGCACCTAGTGTATACCAGTCACTGTGTTAGATGCTAAGGATACACATCAAATGATTTAATCTCTCCTGGCAAGGCAGTCATATTCAAAAGACTAAGACAACATGTCCACATAGAAAAGTAAATTAAAAAAAAAATCAAACGAGCAATTTTCCAGGAGAGGTAGAGGAAGGCCTGGTGACCAGCACAGCAGAGTCTCTTGGGTTCATTGTCTGCAATTCAACTCTGACTGCTGAAGCCTACTAACTCAGAGAAGAGCTGACCAGGCCCTTCTATTTGGTCAGGTCTGGGAAATTTGCAGACACCATCCCAACACACAACAGCATTGCAGGAGGAGAAAAAGAGTCATTTGTCTTTGGATCCCTGCCTGAGGATTCTGACCCATAACTGCTGCTCCTGCACTTCTGCAACCAAGCCTATTCATTTTAAGAGGGAAGAATTACTATAGACTTCACTTTGTAGTACCCAAAGCTTGCTTGGTGAGTTTATGAGTGTGTATATGTGTGTGTGTGTGTGTGTGTGTGTGTGTGTGTGTGTGTGTGTGTGTGATTGTGTGTGTGTGTGTGTGTGTGTGTGTGTGTGTGTGTGATATACATCCTTGTGTGGTGTCTTCTTCCCCTTTTTGTCTTTATAGTCATCATGGAAGTAGAATGGTATAGTCAGTATCTTAGGTACATTATTCAGTATCATGAAGACATGTATCCTTTTTCAAAAATTTTGGGGTCTAAAAACTGGGAGTGTCTTATACAGTGGTTGTTGATTTTTTAACTTGCATTTCCTACTTTTTCACACTTGTTGTCTTTGCGCTCATTGTTTTACATTTGTTACCAGTAATATTTAGGTTACATTTTGCCACATTCTGCCCAGAAATGGCTCAGAAAAGACTTTTGTACAGTGCTGAATTCAAGTTCAAAGTGACCTAGTTTGCAAAAGTGAATGGAAATCCTGCTGCTGATCCTCAGCTTGGTTGTTCTCCACTGAGACAACAATTTGAGACTGTCTATGGAAAGAAGAAACCCTACTGAAAACGCCATGGCAGAAGGTTATGAGAAGCAAGTCAGCCAAATGGCTTGATCTAGAGAGGGAACTGAAGAGATGGATGGAAGAGCAAAGGGTCAGTGGAATTCCTGGGTCCACAAAGTTAGTTCAATATGAGGCCAGAAGAATGCTTCTTATATATGGGGAAATATGGTACTTAGAAGCTGTATGATTCTGAGCAAGTTAAACTCTTTGAATTTTAGTTTTCTCATCTATGAAATGAGAGTGCTTATTTAAGGTCCCATTTAGTTCTATATCTATGGTACCCCCCATTTTGGGAATGGGAAGAATTGGAGTCAAGGGAAAGAAGAGACTTTTTGAGCACTTTCAAACATAGTCTAGAATGAGCTACTTTATATAAATCCTGTAAAGTGGATATGAGATACTTAGTACTCAGGCCTGTATATGAATGATTGAATTATAACTGAGCATTTAGTTTTTTAGTGAATTGTATTTTACAACTATTATAGTCAGTTGTTTTGAGGATGTCTATCTAATCAAATTGACAATGATGTTATTTCAGAAAGAGCCCTGGATTAAACATTAAACATTAAACTCTAACCCTGCCATAATGATGATGATGATGATGATAGCAAACATTTATATAACTTTATATAACAGTGCCAGACACTGTTAACTATTTCACAATTCATCCTGAGAGGTATTTGCTATTATTATCCCTTTTTGAGGAAATTGAGGCTAATAGAGAATAAAATTATTCACATAGTTAGTAAATGTCTGAGGCCAGAGTGGAACTCAGATCTTCCTGATTCTAGGACTACTGCCCTACAGAACTGGGAATGTGAAAGCTTCTAAGTCATTTCCAAGATACTGTGAAGTGTGCATTTTATAAGGAAGAACTCAGATGTATGAAACCATTAAAGGTTTGAAAAATACTTTCCCCACAACCCAATGAAGTAGGGAACCGAAGTTTCATTTCTCTCATTTTTACAAATGGAGGAACTGAGTTAGAAAGATTGCAGAGGAAGGAGCTCAGGTTCAGATAGGTTCAAACTGTGGTTCTGTTACAAGATTATAGATGGAGAGTTGAAAGGAGCTTTAGATGCTAATTCTAGCCTAAATTGAGGCACAAATAGGTAAGACAGTAATTTAAATGGTAAATAGCAGAGCCAGGATTCAAAGCCAGGTCCTGACTCCAAGTCTAGTGCTCTTTCCACTATGCCATGGTAACTAGGTGACTTCTACTATCCCCTAGTCCAGAGCTTCAAACATGAGGTCCATATAGTCCACAATATTCCCATGGATAGCCCAAACCAGATTAAAGTATAAGTTGGAAATATTTAAGAAATAGATAAAATGCAATAAAACATAGAGGATATTACATTTAAAACTAAGTTCAATCCCTGCAGGGATTTGTATATATTCATTCTTTTTGAGTTTGACATCCCTCCACTGCCTTTACTCCACCATCTTGGCTCTGCCTCCTCCCTAATTCTTTCCCCGGCCTGATCCATTCAGGCTTCTTCAGGACCCCAGACTTTCCAAGATGGAAGGGACTACAGAGACCATGAAATACAACCTGAACCTATAGAGGAAACTTCTGTGTCACTGAATGGAGTTCCTCCTTTTGTTTGAAGATCTCTAGCAAAGGGTCACCCTTTAATGCTTTAGAGATGATGATTCTGATATTTATCCTTGTTATTGAAGAAGACATCAGGGAGGTGATGTCATGACAAGCACATGAATTGGATCTGAGAGGGGTGGGGAGGGGGCTGTGCTATGTCACCAACCTCACTTTCTCCTTGAGAGTCATCTGGGTCCAGGGGCCAGATATGAATCAGGAGGACTGGAGATGGCTCTGGATGCAAGGCGGTCAGGGTTAAGAGACTTGCCCAAGATCATACAGCTAGTATGAGTCAGGTGTCTGAGACTGGATTCAAACTCCCGTCCTCTTAACTCCAAGGCTAGTTCTCTATCTACTGTACCACCTAGTGGTCCTTAGAGAACTATGCCACTTTTGGATAATACAGTTAAGTACTTTCCTGAAATAGTGACCCTTTGCTCTCAGTTCAACCAATCCTAAGGAAAAATGTAGAAAAATCTAATCCTTCCTCCATGTGTCACCCCTTCAAATACTCAAAGAAGGTAGCATAGCCCAGTCCATTCAAACTGTTCAACAAGAAGCATTTGTTCAAGGCCTGGTTGGGGTGCTGAAGATACAGAGAAAAAGCAAAACAACAAAAACAAAACCTCAATCTTTGCCCTTAAGGCAAAGGAGGAAACCACATGTAAACAGACATGTATATACCTGATCATTTGATGAGTGAACCCTAACAACAAAGGCAGGGGGAAGAGGAAAAGCTTCCTGTAGGAGGGAGCCCATCCACTGATCCTTGGGGGGTTCATGCCAGACAAGAGGGACAACTTGTTCAAAGATTTGGAGGTAAGAGATTGAATACAGAGTTTGGAAAACCACATGTAGCTAGATTGGCTGAAACAGACACTATTGAATGGAAAGGTGGGTTGGAATCATTTGTGAAGGAGCTTGCTGAGGAGTTTAGTTTTTTTTTTTTTTTATAGGCAATAGAGATTTCCTGAGGGATCCTGAATAGGGGAATAGTGTGGACTTCTGCTGTAGGAAGAACATTTTTCTCAGTTTTGTGGAGATTTGGTTGGAGAAGGATGAAAGTTAGGAGATCCCATCAAAAACCAATTGTAATAATCTAGGAGAGAAATAATGAGGAACTGAATTAATATACAAAATGTCTTGCAAATCTGACTTCATATGATCTTTACAACAACCATGTGATTATTAGCACTATTATTGTCAGTATTTTTTCAGATAAGGAAAATGAGACAGAGAGAGGTTAAGTGACTTGCTCAGGTCACACAGCTAGTAAGTATCTGAGGTAGAACTTGGGTCTTTCTGTCTCCAAGTTTTGTCCTCTGTGATGCCATTTCTCAAAGTGGTTGAGCCAGAGAAGGGGACAGATATAAAATAATATTGTGGAGATAGGATTGACCCAACTTGGCAACAGATCCAGTGGAAGAGAAGGGGAATAATAGTGAAAGGTTGAAATCAGGTCCTCTTTCAAAGAACTTGAATGAGGATGCTGTGAGCTTGAGGTGTTTGAAAGTGGAGACACGATTGATTAGTTCTTCCAGTTGGTGGCAAATGTCTTTCCTAAATGAGTGATTATGAATTCATTAATTAATTATATAATTAAGTGGTAATCCATCCTAGTATCAGAGTTGATGTCAGAGAAAGGAAAACAAGACTTAGGTGTCCAAAAGACCCTTCATCAAGGAATACATAGACATACATTCATACATATATGTATACATACATACATATACAACTTAAATATGGTGATTATAAATATACATATATACATTTAGTTTCTAGCTGGTTATTAATATATATTTATAAATAGTCTCTAGTTAGTTAAATTAATATAATAGCCTCTGGTTGATTATAAATATATAGTCTCTCTCTATATAAAATATTTATATAAATATTCAAATTGGTGTCTACATTGGGTTGATGATATGGCGATTTCCTAATTTGGGATTGGATAGCAGGTCAGACGTCAGCTTCCAAGCTTTCCCTTTTTCTGTGGGAAAAATACCCTATCTAATGGTTCTGCCTTTCTAGGTGATGATTGGTGGATCACAGGGTATCATTATATACCCTCCTTTGTGCATTTATTTTCTGAGCGTGGTGATAGATTGAGGGGAATAAGAGAATGAGATTAAAATGTTTCCCAGTTTAACTCAATATTATTAATAAGTGAATATGGAGAATCTTACTTACCATGCCAGGTGTATTGTAGCCATCTGAGTCAAGATAGATATTTTATTTTTGCAGTTATTAGAATTAGAATGCTGTTATTATAGAAGAGGATTCATATCAGATTACTTGCAGTCATGGGGAGGGAGGAAGGGAGGAAAGGAGGCAGAAAAATGTGGAACACAAAACCTTACAAGAAACTGAATATTAAAATGTATTTCTACATGTAAATAGAAAAATAAAATGTATAAAAAGTCGCAGAAATCAACCATAAGCCAGATACTATGAAATAATCCATGACAGTCATAGTTTAACAGGCCCTACAACAGAGCTGAAAACAACCAGAAGAATGCTGCCAATAGAAGAAGAGAAAATAGGTTTGAAAGAGTGGGATGTTGGTTAGGATTTGGACAATCTGAGTTTGGGATGTCTATGTGATATTCAGTTGGGGATATCTAAAAGTCACCTGGTGATACAGACCTGGACTCCCTAGCTGGGAGTCATCTGTAGAGATAATGATGCAACCCAGATCTCTGGAGAGAGAAAAGGAGACTCAGGACAAAGCTATGGGACTGGTTCCACCCCAGTTGGGAGGCAGGACTGTAATGATATTCTGTCAAAGGAATCTGAAGAATCGCCTAAAGAAGAGAAGCAGGAGGGAGCCTCATATATCACAGGAATGAGAGAATATAGAGTAGAAAATTGGGGGGGGGGGCTGGTCCTCAATGACAAATGCCCTGTAGAGCTCAAAAGGGAATGGGGTTAAGAATGGGCCTTCGCGTGGGCAATGAAGACATCCTGGGTTACAACAGAGAGAGCAATTTCAATCAAATGATGAGGTTAGAAGCCAGACAGCAAAGGGTTGAGAACTGAGTGGGAGGAGAGGAAACCAATGCATTGAGGGCAGACAGCTTCTCCAGGATACCACCCTCTCCTCCCTCCTGCACCCCATGTTTCTTCAAGTGGTCGTCTTTTTTTCTTTTAGCATGATCTTCCATCACCTCATGTTGCCTCACTCTCCTGTGGACACAATACCATTTTTCCAGTGTCCTTTCTAAAATGTGGTGCCTGCAATGAAACAGAACACTCCAAGTGTGGTCAGAGCATGGACTACTAAAATGACATCCTCACCACCATTGCTCTGCTTAAGACTTAATCAGCTTTTGCAGCTGCTCTGTCATATTGTTGAGTTTGTAGCCCAATAATATTCCCAGATCTTCATCTAACCATCTCTTCTCCACCTTATGCTTGCAAAGTTGGCTTTTTTTTTTTTTTAAAAAACTGAAGTCCAAAAGCAAAGACAGGCAAGGTTAACCATGCAGATCTGGTAACAGTATACCATAGTATCATATCTCCCTTCTGGGAGCTGGCAGTACTGTCCATGTTATCTCATGGCCACAATACACTCTTGATCCATCCATCAGCCTTTTTAAAGTGCTTGCTGTGTGTTAGGTATTATGTAGGATGCTGCAGATAATTAAGAAAAAAATATCAAATATTTATCCTCATCGAACTTAGTGGGGGAAACAATTTGTGCACATACCCATTTTTATATTTATATTTATAATATATAATATATAATTAATATATAATATATAATATATAATATATAATATATAATATAATAATTTTAAGTGAGAGGCACTTAAAGGTATCATGTGTGAGGTGTGATTAGAACTGTGCTTTGAAAGAAGCTAGGGATGTTAGAAGGGTATTGAAGAGAGGTGTTATTGATATGGAAAGACATAAGAGATGCAATTTTAGGGTTGAAACAGAAAGGTTGAAACAGCCTCTGTTATGATTCCCTTTTAAAGATGTGAACACTGAAGCAACAGATGGATTTGAATGACTTAACAGAAGGACTAGTTGGAAGAAAAAAAAATAAATGGATCAAAGGAAAGGGAATGCAGAAGAATAAGGAAGAAGAAAGGAAAACTGTAAATGGAGGCTGTACCAGTGAATCAAATTAGTTCCAAAAGCAAATCAATAATTCTATAGGGACAAATTTCAGGCTGCAAATGCTAAAAAAAATCTGTGGTAGTAGACAGAGAGAATGGAACTCATCTAGAAGGGAAATTGGGAAGCCTATTTTAGAGTTCAGTAAGAAGCAAAATAAGGATGAACTTGAAGAGGCTTTGATTCTAATAGATTCAAGAGTTTAGTCTGTAACATTTGAGTTGTTCTAGTTTCCAAAAGGAGCCTCCAATAAGGTTTAGTTTTTTTTTGACAAAATCATGGCACAGTGATCTTCACACTCAAATAGAAACAAGGCTATTAAACCAAGATTCCTAGCATTCATATTGACTTAGAAAACCAGAAATTAATATTAACTATGTTATATTGTCTTTCAATTTATTTTTGTTAAATTTTCCCCAATTACATTTTAATCTTTTCCCAATTATATTTTAATTCTCAATTACATTTAATCTCAATTACATTTCCCATTTATATTTTCCCAATTACATTTAATCTAAACTATTTCATAGTATCTGGCTTATGGTTGATTTCTATGACTCTTTTTATATATTTTATTTATATAGTTTTCAACATTGTTTCTTGTAAAGTTTTGAGTTCCACATTTTTCTACCTCCTTTCCTCCCTTCTCCCCCCATGACTTTAAGTAATCTTATATAATCATTTTTAACATATTTCCATATTAGCTCTGACTCCTTTTCATTAGAGTATGCATAAAGGATAGGGTCACTTCTTAGAATGGTGTTAATTTCAAGGACCCTCTGTTTTACACTTTCCTTCCTCTCCTACAAGACCATTTCATTGTACTTTCTTCCCATCCATTTCTCTATTTAGGAAAAAAAAATTGGTTTTTCCTAATGTAGCACTAGTCTCAAAGTCCTTGCTCTCTACTCATTGGTAGAGTTGAATGTTGGGGCTGGAGAGAATGGGAGAGAAGAGAACTCTTTGGTCTTCTTCAAGTCTTCTAGGAATCTTCTTTTCTTCATGTAGCTGAGTCTCTTTGGGCTCCCTGGTCACTTAGATTTCAGGGCTGGTATTTACAACAAAGGACAATTCTTTTCTTGAAGACCTTCAGTCAAGGGGAACCTGCCTACAATCCTTCTAGGCAGTCCATTGCTCTTTAGGATATTTCTCATTGCTTGGATGTAAGACAAAAGTCAATTTTCTGCACCTTCTATTCACAATTGCTAGACTGGCCTGACCCTCAGGAGCCAACTACTCTATTGCCTTTTCTGCCCAAAAGAATTGAGAGCAACTATCACAGGTTCCATAAAACCTTCTCTTCCTTGGACTCAACATCCCCATTTCTTTGCTCCAATTTTCATGTGGTATGTACTTCCCACTCTTAATCATCCTGTTATCATTCTTGGGACACTTTCCTGCTCATGTTTGTCCTTCCTTAAATCAGAGGTCTGAACTGGACACAATGTTCTAGATGTAGTGTGACTAGAATGTGTCAGGGTCACTACCTTGTGATGTTTAAAAGCTCTGAGAGGCATCATTTCTGGGTAATTTAATGATTTTCTTAATAAGACTAACATCTTTACTAATAAAACAGATATCTAATGCCAAAGATCCCTTATGATGGTGAACTCATGGTTTATATACCCTTTGCAAGAGTGGGTGTTCCCAAGGGTAGTAATCAACTCTGATTGGTTAGCAATGAAAAAATGAATATTAAAAATGAGAGGTAGGTTATATTCCATTGAAGGTCTTCTTGATCAATCAAGTCTTGATCAAAGAGACTTTATCAATTTCCATGTCACCTGTCTGACAAACAGGAGATTCCACATTTTCCCAGTTTTGTCTGAGTAAACACTATGAGCAAGAATCCTCCCAATTAGCCTAAATTTAGAATTTCTTTTTCTGTCTTTGATTTGTTCCTTGGTCTGGATAAGTCTTTGAGAAAGATTTTCCATTTGAGTGATTTCTGGATAAGAAGGTAGAAAAGTGAAAAAAAACCTTTGTCTTGGTTCAATGATTAAATATTAAAACAAGAGAGAAATAATCATTGTTCTCAATCTGCCTTGTAACATTGTGGTGCTTTGCTTATATGAGAGGGAGCCACATCAGAAAGGCCAAGAGTTCTCACAGTATCCAGGCCATTAACAACAGTCCTGTTTCCTATTAAATTAGACAGTGAGGGTAAACAGTTTTGCAAAAGGCAAGTGAGAAGTATGTCTTTGCATAACATTCCTCTCATCATAATTAACAGTGTATAAGACATGCCAATCTTCATTTCATATCATGATCTTCCCCAATTATGAAGGACAGCAATTAAATCAATAAATTAAAATAACAGATTATGTTGATTCTCTTTTTCACCTAGATTTCTCCTTGTATCCATCACCCTTCTCCTACCAAAGAGCCATCCCTTTTACTAAAGAATATTTTGAGGAACAGAAGAAAGGAATATGACCAATATATTGAAAAAAATGGACATTTTATGCAGTGTTCAACATCATTATACTTCTACCTTTGCCAAGCAATAAAAGGAGATGACTTCTCACATCTTTTCTTATAGGCCAGGCTTGCTTTTTTATACTTCTGAAATACTTAATTTTGATTATTTTGAGATTATGGTCTTTCCATGTCCATTTATATAATCAACGTGTCTATTATTCTGATTCCTCTGACTTCATTCTACATTTATTTGTTTAAGTCTTATTTTTTTCATACAGTTTGGATGTCTCAATTTACCCTGTTTTCTAATTATTATTATTTTTTTGCCTGATGTGATTTAATGGGGGAGTTTCTGTAAGAAAGCTTTCTCTACCACTATGTAGATCAGCAACTGATTTGTAGTTTAGATCTTGGGGAGTTGCCTGGCATCATTGAGAAGTTAATTGATTTACCTGGGGTCATACAATTATTTGGAGTCATTATGGGACTCAAATCCAAGTCTTTCTGCCTCAGAGGAAGTAGGTTCCTTAACTTCTACCTAAGCTATCTCTCTGGTTTTCATTAGAATTTGATAAATACAAACTAATCAATAAAGGAAAACCTACAGGCACAGACAAGTTCAATTAAGACCAAAGAGCTAATTTCAGTAAAGGTAAAATCAATAGAGAGCTAGTTCCTATGGGTCTTGTTTATCCTTAGGCCTGGCAGAAGAATGCAAAAGTGAAGAGCCAGGTCTCTTAAGAGCAAGAATTAAGGCAGGCAAGGGGTACATTCAAAAGCATCATAGAGGGTTTTTTTATTCCTAGAGTAAAAAAATTACAATTTTTGAAATATATGGCTCAACAAACCCAGTGCCTGTACCCAGGAATGGATAAATAAGTGATACATATTCTAGGCACATTGTCCATATTCATAGATATTAATTGAACTGGAGCAAATTGATTGTGGGAAGCTCAGGATACTGAGCCAATTCTTGTGAAGGTATGAAAAAGCAAGCAATGAATAAGATGTAAATTCTGTTCAAATAGAGGATAGACTGCATAATTTATTTTTTCTAATGTATAAAGTGTTGTGACTAGGTTTTTCGCCCCAGCCCTCTTGTGCAAGGCAGAGTTCCTCAGGAAAGATTTGGCGATTTGTGAAAATCCTTCAGATGTCTGGGACTGCAAGGCATGACCGGGAGATGGCGATGCAGGCCAAGAAAAGACTTGCTACAGCTTCAGACCCCATTGAAAGACTTCGACTCCAGTGCTTAGCCAGGGGGTCAGCAGGAATCAAAGGTCTTGGCAGGTAAGAAGGAAGGAACCAATGATAGTCTGGTCAGAGCCCTAGACTAGCACTAGGGGGTAAACCCTGGTTTTGCCAATAATTCAGCAACGTGACCTTACATCAATCATTTTGAGCTTTACATTGAGAAGCTATGTGTACTCAGAAAAATAATCACTTGATCTCTTTGAATCTTACTTTTTTTGTCTGCAAAATGAGGATAATTACACTTTGACTACCTATCTTTCTCCAACATGTGTGGGGCATCATGCTAGGTGCTGGAAATACAGAGAAAAGCTTATCTAGACCCTATTCTTGAAGGACATAACAGTGTGATAAGGGAAAAGGACATGCTTTAAAGGCAGGAGACTTGAAATAAAAAAAAAACCCAGCACTGTTGCTTCCCACCTGTGTTTGCCCCTTGGCTAAGCCCCTGAGTCCACTGGGCCTTGGTTTCTTCCTCTGTAAAATGAGGTGATTTGGCTGGAGAAATGTCAAGGTCTTTCCTACCTCTAAATTTTGATTTTATCAAAAGCTAATTAAATCTGAGTTATTGCTCTTATTTTTACTATAAAATAAGGGTGTAGGGTTAGATTATTTTGTAAGACATTTGCAATTTTTTGATTTTTAGTGGCTTTTTCTGCCATACCTGAAAAGGACTGTTGAATGTCTTAACCTCAATATGAAACAGTTTTATTCTTTCCATCTCTCCCCTTTTCTCTACTCTCTTAAATTAAATTAAAAAAAAAAGACTCAAAATTCTACCTAGGCTCTGAGTTTATCTTTCTTTGTTTCCTCTTTGACTCTGAAAGACAGTGGGTTTTTGAAAGCACAATGGGTCCCTTTCCCATTTCATTTGAGCTTCATTTAGTCATCTTGTAGGCCCTTCAAATTGCTCAAATATTTGATTCAATTAATAAATCAACAATAAGCATGAATTTATTAAGCATCTATATACCACATGCTAGTCACTATGCCAGATGCTGGGAAAGCAAAAGACAAAAAAAAAGAAAGGAGAAAAAGAAAAAATACAGGCAGTTCTTCCACTAAAGCAGCTTATGTTCTGTCAATACACAGGGCAAAAGTGGATGTCTTTTGTTCCCTTGGCAACTGCATAACTTTAATATAAGAAGAAGAACTCTCAGGTATCTGAGAAACTTCTTGGAACACTAAGGCAATTCATTCCCTGCTGGGTCTGTTGGCTGCTAAGCACTGAAGGGACCTGGGCTTGCTTTAGGAGGAAGCCCAGCATCATAGTATTTTGGCCAGTCTACTGTGTCTATGGAGAGCCCAATACACAGAAATCCAGGGCAAGATTTGAATATGAAAAACAGAGTTCAGGAAGATTAACAAACAGGGTTTTGCAGGTCAGAGAGAGGAAAGAAGTTTGCTGTCCAGTTTTCACCCAGGTTTGGAGATCTGGGGTTCAAGCCTTCTAGTGAGGGTCTGCAGATGTAGTTTGGGAATGTCCTGCTGTGTGAAGATGGAAGGTTGAAACAGGGCCAAGCACTTTTACTACTTCAATGTGAAGGCAGCAAGTCACCTTGACTTTTGTCAGGCCACATCTATCTTGAGATAACACTTCCATCCCTGGTGGAAATCTAACAAATCCTTGTTCACTGCCTAGTGTTTGATAGAAATGGGTGAGGCTCCCTTTCCCCAGGTTTGTACCTAGATGGTATTATCTCTGATCTAAAGCCCTGAGGCAGAATTTAACTTGTTTGCACTGTGAGTACAGGAGCTATGCTTTTCATCTCTTTTTTATGCCCACTTCAATGTCTCAAATAACTCACATTTATAAGGTGTTTTGTGGTTTGTAAGGCATTTTACAAACCATCTCCTGTGAACCTCCCCCAAATACTGTAAAATAGGTACTGTATTATAAATGAAATAACTAAAACCCCAGAGACTTTGAGATTTGCCCAGGATTACAGTTAATAAACTCCAGAGGTAGGATTTGAAACCTCCTTCCTGACTCCAGGTGTGTCACACTATGCTGCCAGCTACTCAATATGTTCCTCTTTTTTTGTGAGGCAATCAGGGTTAAGTGACTTGCTTAGGATCACACAACTCTTAAGTGTCAGTCTTGAACTCAGGTCTTCATGATTGCAGGGCCACTGCATCACTCCACTTTATATTCCTCCACATTTCATTCTTTTCTTTTTTTTTCATATTACTTGAGGCAATTTAATAGAGTTTGATACAGGTTTATATTAGAGGACCTCTTCCCCCTCATACTGTTCACTTTTCTTTTTTTTTAATTATTTTTCAAATTTTACAATTCCCCGCCCCCAATCTTGCCTCCCTTCCCCCACCCCCACAGAAGGCAGTTTGATAGTCTTTACATTGTTTCCATGGTATACACTCATCAAAATTGAATGTGTTGAGAGAGAAATCATATTCTCAAGGAAAAAGTATACAAGAGATAGCAATATTGCACAACAAGATACCTTCCTTTTTTAAAAATTTAAATTAAAGGTAATAGACTTTGGTCTCTACTCAAACTCCACAATTCTCTCTTTGGATATAGATGGCATTCTCCATTACAGATATCCCATTGTTGCACCTGATTGTTGCACCTATGAAATGAGCATGTTCATTAAGATTGATCATCACCCCCATGTAGCTGTTCGAGCGTACAACGTTCCTCTGGCTCTGCTCATCTTGCTCAGCATCAATTCATGCAAATCCTTCCAGGCTTCTCTGAATTCCCATCCCTCCTGGTTTCTAATCAAACAATAGTGTTCTATAACATACATATACCACAATTTGTTCAGCCACTCTCCAGTTGATGGACATTCACTTAGTTTCCAACTTTTTGCCACAGCAAATAAGGCTGCTATGAATATTTTTGTACAAGTGATGTTTTTACCCTTTTTTAATGATCTCTTCAGGGTATGGATCCAGTAGTGGCATTGCTGGATCAAAGGATATGCACATTTTTATTGCCCTTTGGGTATAATTTCAAATTGCTCTCTAGAAAGGCTGTATGAGTTCACAGCTCCACCAACAATGAATTAGAATCCCAGATTTCCCACATCCCTTCCAACATTGATCATTTTCCTTTCTTGTCAGATTGGCCAGTCTGAGAGGTGTGAGGTGGTACCTCAGAGATGCTTTAATTTGCATTTCTCTAATCAATGATTTAGAGCAATTTTTCACCTGGCTATGGATTGCTTTGATTTCCTCATCTGTAAATTGTCTCACATTTCATTCTTAATAAATGCTTATTGACTTGATTAGATGTTTCTGAATTCTCTGTTCTTGGAGAAAACTGGCAGGTCTGCTCTCTGTTGGTTACTCTGTCCCTTTGCATTTTCTACTCATGTGGCCTTTAGGGTATTTTCACCTATAAATCCTATGATTCTATGAAATATTGTTAGTTCTTCATTTTTGAGGATGCCCATGAGATTTGGGAGGTGATGTCATAACAAGCACATGAATTGGATTTGAGTGAGGGGGTGCTGTGCTAAGTCACTAGTCTCACTTTCTCCTCCTGAGTCATCTGGGTCCAGTGGTCAGATATGAATCAGGATGACTGGAGATGACCCTGGATATGAGGCAGTCAGAGTTAAGTGATTTGCCCAAGGTCACACATCTAGTAAGTTGGATTTGAATTCTAGATCCTCCTGACTTCAGGGTCGAAGCTCTACCCCCTGTGTCATCTAACTGCCCTATGTAAAGACTTGAAATTGGTGCTTGTAACAACAGAGGACAAGAAAATGGCATCTCTCAGGAATCCTTAAATGAAGAGTCACATGGTAGAATGCCTGGAGAGCCAGCCCAGGTGTTGGGAATACCTGGCTTCAAGCCCAGCTTTTGAGGTACAATAACTGTGTGGTCTTCCACAAATCACTTAACTTTTCAGTACTCCCCAAGCAACTCTCTAAGCTTAACTTGATCAATGAGTTGCTGTTTTCAATTGGGACATTGATTTTTCACCCTGGGAGTATCCCTATATTATTGGAAGGAAGAGTGAACAATTTTTTTGGAGACAGAAAGTTATGAATTAATTATTTCCTCTTCTTTGAAACTGATGGATATAGGTAGATAAGAGTCAGTCAGTGACAGTATTTATCAACAAATAATGGATTCCCTCTAGTTCAAGTTACTCTTTAGTGACACTTTTAACTTCAAATTCAGCAAGAATATCCTAGCCCCCTTCCCAATCCAAATTATGAATGTATTATTAGTCAGTAGCTTGTTGTTTTTGTTGTTGTTGAGTCTTTTTTGGACTCTTTATGACTCTACTTGGGGTTTTATGGGCAAAAATTCTAAAGTGATTTGCCATTTCCTTTCTCATTTTACACTGAGGAAACTGAGGCAAACAGGGTTAAGTGACTTGCTCAGCTCACACAGCTAGTAAGAGTCTAGAGCTGCATTTGAACTCAGGTCTTCCTATGTCCAGGACCAGCATTCTCTCCAGGACACTACCCAGCTGGCCTGCGGCATGGCTTCTCTCAACACTCTCCGCATGATAAAGGAACAAGAGTATCACAGATGATCTAGTGGACCTTGGACCAGAATAAAAATGTACAGAATCAATGATAATGGTCAGCCAGGCTTTACTTGAAGGTCTCAAGTAAAGGTAGGGTGCAGAACCCACTAACTACACCCTGGGTCAAACTCATTCCACTTTTGGACACTTAATTGTTTGAGAAAATGTCCATACATCAGGTCTAAATCTGACTCTGTAACTTTTACTCATTGCTTCTAGGATTGTGCTTTGAGGAGAGACAGAGCAAATTCTTCCATGCTGGTCTACTTGCTAATTTCAGACATGATATCTCCCACTTCCACAGGTTACTCTCCATACACATATGAAATGCACTCCCTCCTTATCCCCATCTCCTAGAATCTCTAGCCTCCTCCAAAATTCAGCACAATTTTTTCTTTCTATTATGCATAAACCTCCCCACCAGATGTAAGATTCTTTCACTGGAATTAATTTGTATTTATTTCTTGTAAATATTATATTTCTGTACCTATGTATATGTTCTTTGTTTTTCAGAATATAAGCTCCTGGAGGGCAGGCAGGTGTAGTTTCTGAGACATACTAGGAGTTGAATGCACTTCTTGATTGATGGAATACTGGAAGTCATGTCTTTTTTGTTTAATAGTTCTTTAAATACTTGAATATAGTTATCACATTCCCTTAAGTTTTCTCATTCCATAATTTTCCTGACCAAATCAAACTCTTCTAGGCTTATACAAACAGTCAGGCTTTAATATTGTGCTCCATTTTGGTAGTTTGTTTTTCTCTTCAAACTAGTTGATTTTTTTAAACTATAATGGAACTTGATGTAGAAATGGGCTTATCCTCTATGAATGGGAAAAAATGCTCTTGCTGCTCAAGTCCTATTAAGGAAAACGGACATCTACAAGGAGGCATTGTGGGGAGGCAGAAAGCATACTAGATGGGTAATGAGAGGACTTGGGTTTGTCTCCTCCATCTTCCTCTTATCAACTCTTATAACTTTAGGAAAATTACTAATGCCTTTTCTCCTCTGTAAGTGAGAGGACTGGATTAGATGACCTATAATGACTCTCCCAACTCTAAATCTGTGATTCTAGGATCATCAAAGGACCTAATTTCTGCATAGTTTGGTTTTTGTCTGTGGATGATAAAGATTGTTGAATTCTTCCAAATGGAAGAGAGTCTAATGGCTCAGCTCAAGGAGAGAGTTTATTCTGAGTGTGTTTAATTTTAAGTTCTATTTCCCTCTTTGAAAATATTTAGAAAATATTGTCTCAATTCAGTCAGACAAGACAGAATAGAGGAACACTAGGGGTTCATATTTATTTATTATTTTGAGTTTGGCAAAGCACTTTACATACATACTTTACATACAAATATCTCCTTTCTGAAGTATCTGTATTTTTATGATGAAAAACCTTGACATTGGTTTGCCTTTTTTCTTTTGAACTCCCACACTTATTTTACTCTAGGTGGCTTTGTGTATGTGTTTGTGTATGTGTGTTTTCTTCAGAGTATTTCGTATCATGGATGATGATAACAGCAGAACCATCGACTTCAAAGAGTTTATGAAAGGATTAAATGATTATGCTGTGGTGATGGAAAAAGAAGAGGCACAAGAGCTCTTCAGTAGATTTGATAAAGATAGAAATGGGAAAATAGATTTTAATGAATTTCTTCTTACATTAAGGGTAAGTCTCAGAGCACCACAACTGTACTTGGTTTTCCAGTTATTTGCTATATAGTTTGTTTTGTCTTTGGTACCTGTTGGTACATAATGAAAGTCATTGGGGAGAAGAAAGGGGACGATGCCTGGGGATTTCCAAGACTTACAGTCATTTGAAACATTTATGAATCTGCAGATACCTTTTGAGCCCTGGAGGCAGTAAATGAGTTCATCACACTCATCATTTTCTATTAAATTTGCATTTTTTCTCTTCCTTTAGCCTCCAATGTCCCGAGCCAGAAAAGAGGTCATCATGCAGGCCTTTCGCAAGTTAGACAAGACAGGTGATGGTGTGATAACGATTGAGGATTTACGTGGGGTGTACAATGTAAAACATCATCCAAAATACCAGAATGGAGAATGGACAGAAGAACAGGTTTTCAGAAAATTTCTGGATAATTTCGATTCACCCTATGACAAGGATGGATTGGTAAGTGAAGGGGCTTAAGCTAAGTGAAGCTTGGATAATTCAATTTTCACTGTAAAATGTGAAAAGGGACTGGTGAGTTCAGAACCAAACAAACTTTCCATTATATCTGGCTGTGAATAGAAAGAGAGAAAGCAAGGAAGTTCTTTACTGAAGTTTTAAGATGTTGACAAATAGTGAAGTACTAAAAATAACTAAAGAAGTCAGATATGTTGTCAGTGTAGCCACAGAAGGAAAACTCAGTTATCTGATCTCCATGCATGGTAGGGGAATGGACTGCTTTGTTTAATTATGCACTATTATTCTGGTTAAACAAAGAGTTGCCATCAGAACCGTCCATGGTTGAACATCAATTTCTCAAGATTTGGAAGGCGATAAAATGTACTCAACCCTGAAGACTCTCACTATCCTGACCATGTTTTAGTATCAACATGTTTTGTTCTTTTCTGAGCATGATTCTGAAGGCATTTCAAGATTTTCAGTTCCTCAAAACTTCATTACTGATATCAGCTTTGGACTGCAGAGTAGATGGATGAAAGCAACATCTCCCAGGATGGTCCTTAGCTGAAATTTGGAATTGCTTTCTGTTCCCATTGCCTGCTCATAATAGACATAATAAAGACTTGATTTCTTGGGGGGGGGGGGACCATAATATTTTCATGTACCAGCAGGTCTAGTTTATAAGATAGGGCAAAAAAAGGTAAATAATCTGAATTCCTATGACTGATTTCCAAATGGAGAAAATGGAGTATACCTTAGAAATGCTTTCCTGGATCTCTTTCCATTGTTTAGTTTTCTTACTGATAACAACTGAGAAGTTTCTTCCTAAGAGAGTGTTAGAAACCCTAGGGATCTCCTGGAAGCAACTTGGAGGTCATCTCAGTTTCAATTCCCTCATTTTACATATGAGAAAACTGACACCCTGAGAGTCATAGAACTGGTAAAAGTGTAAAATCAGCCTCTCTTTCACTAGGGGAGGGTATGTGCTAAAAGAAGAATTTGACAGGAAGGAAAAAATGTAGGTGGAAAAAGGAAAAATATTATTTTTCTGAAGTTTTCCCCTAGTTTTCCCCAGAAATATCTAGTGAGCCTTTATTACTAGATTGACATTATGGAATGCCATCATTAAGGAAAAAAGGGTCAATAGAACTTTTCAAATTAACAATCTTCCTTTTAGTTCAGAAAAGTATCTCAGAATGGTAGGAAATACTCTAGAGCAGGACTCAGGAGCCCTTCATCTAGTCCTCACACTTCCACTAAGCAATATGACCATGGATAACTCATTTTAAAACATCTGACAGCAGTTTCCTCACCTTTAAATTAAGAGGCATTGACTAGATCTTTAAGGTCTTTTGTGACCCTAAATTTATTTAACCAAGAGCTATTTTACTTCTTGGTTCAACCAATAGTATAAATTTTCTTGTTGACTCAATTTCCTGTTGCCTCAGAACTAAACATTTTAATACCTAAGTTTATTTGATTTAAAATAAATATTTCTTTAAATATTGGCAGAATTCCTGAAAAATTTCACTTAATCTAACTTTTTTGATTGTAACATATGTTAATGGTACCAGGAAAACTCACCACATGAAGAAATCCTTCAGTGAATCCCTTTGTAAAGTAAGCTAACAGCCCCAGATTTTTCTTTTTTACATTGTAGTCTTTTAGAGTGAGACATAGCTTGGTGGAATAGCCCCCAAACTATTTTGAAGTTTAAGGAATAATGCAAAGACAGATGACAGGCTAGGGATTAGAAAAGAAATGCTGGAAAATCTATTTAAAAAAAAAAGATAGTGGGGGGGGATAACAGGATAAAGATATCTGGAATACCAAGTGAGGAGAGTACTGAGTACAATGGTTAAACCACAGTGAAAACCAAACTACTATAGACTGGGGTCTAGGTAGAAACTGACCTTTTTTATGAAGGTGTATGCAAATTGGTTATTATATAAATGAGCCATTAATGAAAGTAAGAGCTCAGATAATTTCACTGGATCCTAAACATGTTCACTGAAGATAACAAAGTCACTGTAAAATGCTGATAACTAACCAAATTTTTTTCTTTTTATTTCTCTAGTTGTTGGATTTTTTTGAAGGATCTGCTCTGTGGACTATTTTTGTTTCCTCTTTCTTCCTGTTTTAGGTGTTTTCTCTCTTCTTCTCTCTCCTTGTCCTCAGAACAGTTTCATTAGAAAGAAGTAGAACAGGTTGCAACTATGGGCTGTAGAGGGATTTTTAAAAATTCATCTGAATTTCAGATGTCCCTACTATTTTTATTCCTTGTATAATTGAGGAATGACCTGAAATGTGAATTTCTTAGATAGTCACTCTTTCTACACATTTAATTAATGGTCTTCTTTGAGTTCAGTTCATTGGAAGAGTGAGTTAAAAAGCCAAGAAAATCAGTTACATAATTGGTTAGAATTTAATTACTTTTTCCCCTATTAAATCAACTACTTAGATAGTTAAACTGGTTATATCTATAGATCTGGTCTAAAAAGCTTATGAAATAAGATAGATAATATTTTCCCCCTTTTTTGAAAAGCAAAATGTGGCCTGAATGCCAAACTTAGATGGTCTCAATAATTTAATAAAACTGAACATAAAATGTACATGTTCAATTAGTTTTTTTTAGTGTTTTTTTTTTTTTTTTGCAAGGCAAACGGGGTTAAGTGGCTTGCCCAAGGCCACACAGCTAGGTAATTATTAAGTGTCTGAGACCAGATTTGAACCTAGGTACTCCTGACTTCAGGGCTGGTGTTTTATCCACTGCACCACCTAGCCGCCCCTGTACATGTTCAATTAAAAAAAAAAAAACCAAAAATCAATTTTGTCTTCTTTTCATCAAAGTGAAAGATTTGCTTCTTATGAAAGTGGATTAAACTATATTTCTGCCTCAGCACTTACAACTAAAGGCAGAAAATCATTTTACTGTGTTTAGCCTAGCCTAGCAACAACCCATTCAATTTTAGTTGTCGCAGAATGTCAATCTTAACCATAGCTAAGAAAACAAATTAGTTGCGTTTTGAGTATCAGTCTCACATATCTTCAACAGACATGTTCTAGATCTTAAAACAAGATGATGTTGATGGTGTGCTGCTTTATAAAAAATAATCTAAATTGGTCTAGAAATTGTCATGCCTTCTTTCTTCACATTCTTTGTATCCTCTCTTCCCCCTACTTATTTTTCTTTCAAAAGGCACATTCCCTTTGGAAAGTGTTTTCTCCACATATTCTTCACTGTCCTTTACTGGATTCTCTCATTTCAGGACTACTCCTCAGCTGCTTTAACTTGAAAGCCTTTTGGATTCCAGTTTTTCTTCTTCTATATCTAGGCAATGCAGCAATGAGATATGAAGATTTCCCTTTCTGTTTTAAACTTCACAACTGCAGGTTACACCGGAGGAATTTATGAACTACTACGCGGGAGTGAGTGCATCGATAGACACCGATATCTATTTCATCATCATGATGACAACTGCATGGAAACTCTAAATGTATGACCTGGGAACCAGGGTTCTCTTTCCAATTACTTGCTTCCAATTGATTAACATATACTAACCAGTGAGATCACATTTGCTTCCATTTTTATCTTCATGTCATCAAGAAGAACATTATTATGACAAGAGAAAAGAGCAAAAACCAGAACCCTAGGAACAAGAATTTTGAGATTAGAACGTTTGCCATAGAATCTTTCCCCATTCTTTCCATATAGTCTAATTATAGATGGAAAAATTGATCAGTTTTAGTTGTTGTAAACTTCATTTGGTATGTTGTAAAAACTTGTGTTTTTACCTTTACAACAGAAGGGGAAAATGTAGTTCAGCTTTGCAGAAAGGTCTTTATTTTTTTCTTTTTTGTTACTGTTGTTATTAGAGTTTATAGTTGGAGTGGATCTCTTTGGAATGCAAGCTTCTTGAGGGCAGAGAGAGGTGATGGTTTATTTTATGTTTAACTTTTCTTTGTGTCTTCAGTGCTTAGCTCTATTCTGATTCTGGAAGCAAAGGCTCCCGAGTTCCAATCCTGCCTCTGTTGCTTATGACCTTTTTTGACCTAGGATAAATCACTTAATCCCTCCTAGAATCCCTCTATTTCTTCATAAAATGAGGGAGTTGGACAAGCTGACCCTTGAGGTTTCTTTCTACTCTAAATGTATAAGATTGAATAACACTTTAGTGAAATAAATGATTGGAGAAGCAAGTTTTCTACTTCTTGAAATTCGCTTGCATAGAGGTAGATTGGTGACACATCTTACCTTTTACAAAGAAAAGAAGTTGAAGAGAAATCCTACATCTTTTCTGCTCTGCAGTCTACAGTGTGTGAGCACAAATTGGCTTTGTATCCCTTGGTTCCTTGGATTCTAAATGTTTCCTGAGGCTAGATGGGCCTTGCTCCTGTACTCTGATGGTGCCTATTTAGCCAAAAAGTGACTCATCACCAGGACTAGATTGTGGATATGATCTATGTCTTCCCCAGTAGTGTTTTGTTTCCTGTTTTACTGGGGCTTGGGGAGTCACTATCAGATCTCAACTAACCAATGTTTGTGGTGCTGAAAGGTGTATCTCATCAGACCTCCTTTCTTACCGTTAAAATTCTGGGCCCCACAAGTCATATATTCAGAGTAAGCCACCTGGCCCTTTGTTAATAATTTTATCTCTAATTCTCTTGAGAGGATTCCTTTCCTTCAAATGACATAATGTGCTTAACATGCTTTGTAAACTATATGGTTAACATGGAAATGTAAACTATTATTGTTATTAGAGGGTACTAGGTGATACAGTGGTTAGAGTGCCAGAGCTGGATTTTAAATCTGGCCTCAGACACTAACTGTGTGACCCAGGGCAAGTCCCATAATCCTGTTTGCCTCAGTTTCCTCATTGGTAAAACGAACTGGAGAAGGAAATGGTAAACCACTGAGGTATCTTTCCCAATAAAAACTCAAATGGAGTCACAAAGAGTCAGATGTGACAAAAAAATGACTGAATAAAACAGCAAAAAGCATTAGTGATGATGATTGTAGTGCTTAACTTTGAAACACAGAGGCAGTGTAACATGTAGCTCTATGGCTCTCAGAGAACTCTGAAATTCTTTCTTTGTTTAGTATTTATACCTGGTCAGGTAAGTAGAAGGAAGAAGAAAAATGTACACTCATTTTCATAACTCTCTAGTACTTTTTCTTAAAAATCTTCCTTAAATCTTCATATTTTAAAAATCACAATCTTTGTCTTAGCCTTGAGGTTCCAGTTTCAAAAAGAGAATGGATATATATGTCCCAGATATTAATCAGCTAGGTAAGCAATTAAAAATATTTTAAAAATGCATATCATTAGTAGTCTCAGCTGTTTCCCTATTTTATCATAGTACCAGGTTGCTTAAAATAGACAAGGACAAGAGCAACAAGAAGAAAGAATAAAAGTATTTTAGTTAGTGATTGGCATTTAATTCTTCAGTGTACCAGTCTGTGCCCATTGGTAAGAGTAGCTAACGCTTTAAAAATTCATAGGCTGAAGAAGGAGAAAGACAATCTCTGAGACACCCTCTTCTACTGAAGTCTTGAAGATTAAGAACAGAAATTTGATTTGATTGTAAAAGAAATGACCTATCTATGGGATGCAAGGATATGATTAACTGTTTGTAGTGTTATGCTGCTTGAGATAGATTGAAGCCAAAGTGAAATAGCAGCCAATAAAATAATTAATTTCAGGAGATTCCTTCTTCTGAAGGAATTATTGGTCATATGAAAGTCAATCGATTAATTGTTGTAAAACTGCAGATCCGGGGATCACAATATGATCATGGATAGAGAACTGGAAGAGATCTCAGAGGTCATTTAGTCCTCTGAGGATTTTACCTGGGATAGAACTGCTGGGATTGGAGAGGAAGATTTACTATCAGATAATTTCCTATTTTAACTAGTCTTGCTAGCTGGGGTGCTAAAGTTCAGTTGTGCTTATTTTACTGGAGGACTTCATGAGCTATCTGAACCCTTTAAATTTCAGGACCCTGATGCAAAGCCCTGACCACCAAACCCTAGTTTGAGTCTTCCTAGGAGAGCCTGATGCCCCATGTACAGGGTAGAAGAAAATTTTGCCCATGTCTTGAACTTTGGATGCTAGAGAAGAGGAAGAATGAATATAATAGCAAAAATCGGGGAAAATACAAACATTTTCTTGATGGACAGTACTGGAACTTTGAACTCCAATATAGTGCAAACTCTAAGCTATGTTTGCACAGAGTCTCAAATTCAAGAAATCAGATTGTGAACCTGATAATGGGAGATAGGATGGTACATGGCAAGGAGTCCTACTTTTCTTCAGAGCTGGCAATTGTCTCCTTCCTTTTATTCTCTTGATCTGTGTAGATATAAATTATACTAATACTTTTCTGCGTAACAAACCCTTTCTGGGGAAAATCTTTCTTTGGGAATTGTCCTCCATTGTCTTCCATTTTTGAAAGTTTTACTCCATCTTAATTAGGAAAACTATTCTACACTTGTAAAAGGCTCAGTGTGTTTGTAGTAGAACCATATGTTTGGAACCTTTTGATGTCATCTAGACACCATCCTTATTGGGGAATGAAAGGAAACAAAGACTCAGAGGGTTTAAGTGATTTGCTTAAGGTTTCCAGGTAGAAAGTGCTGATATCAGAATCTGAAACCAGATTCTTTGACATTCAGTTCAGTGTTCTTTTGAATGCACTCAATCTCAGAGGTCATCTAATATCTATCTTCCCCACCCCTCACCCTTTATTCCCCAAGAGGTGAGGAAACTGCTAGTTTTTGAAAAAAATGTGTACAACCAATTCACTAGTGTGACTTGTCTAGTAATATAAGGGAGTACCTTTGAGGAAGTAGAAGGAAAAGGAATGACAGGTATGAGATAGCAAAGTTGTTAAAGCTATAGATTCTGGTTGGCAATCTCAGTGTGGGCAGAGACTTGTGGTGAAAGTTTTTTTTTTATCAAAGCTGGCTGAACTGCTTCCTTTCTTTATGAACCTACTATGTCCAAATTCTCTTTCATCCTCCAAATGTAGTGGGAGGCCTTTTTCAGAGCATAGCACAACCCAGTGTAAGTGGCAGTAAGCATCATTATGGAGCAACCCTCTCATGACTATCAGAAAGGTACAACATGATGTACTATGAGAAGAATGGTCTGGAATTATAGGAGGTACCAGACCTTAAACTCTTTGTTTTTCTCCCTCTCCAAATTTTACTCAAACTGAATTGGTGCTTTATTTCTCTTGCAGTTTATAAAAAATAGCAGATATGAAAGTGAATCACCAATCATCTGTGTTTATGAAACTACAGAATGTAGCCTACCCATTAAGCCCCCACAGAAATGTGGAGGCAATTGGTCAGTTTGAGGGCAACTCTCTCAAATGTTGAAGACTCAAACTTTCACGTGAATCTACCCATATCATGATCATTTATATCAAATTTAGTGCTTGGTGTTCAGTCTTGCATATTAAAAGTGGTGATATCCTGATCTAAAGCTAGAAATTAGTTGAGTTACTTTTTGCTTAGAAATTTCCAAGCAATTTACTAGAGACATGAACTGGAAGCTTCAAATTTTGCCTCAAAATAGAATTTAGACCTATAGCTGAGCACCAGTCCTAATGAATGCCCCCTATTAATCAAGAATGAATATAATAGCTAGTAAGATAACTATAAAGTTTGAAAAGCATTTTTATAAATATCTCATTTTATATTCACAATTGGACAAGGTAGGTATTATTACCCCCATTTTACAAATGAAGAAACTGAGACAAAGTGAGGTTAAATTGCTTGTCCAGGGACATACAACTAATAAATATTGGTGGCTGGATTTAAATTCAGATTTTCCTGACTCTAGGTCCAGAAATCTATTCACTAGGCTATCTACCTACTGTTTAAAAAGCGCTAGAAAGACAACACATAAACTAGAATTTATGTAGCAGATACTCTGTGGTTTTCCAAATACTTTATACACATTAACTCTGGTTTCTACAGCAATCCTGTGAATAGTTAACAGAGGCACAAGGGATTCTTTCACCTTCAACTTTAATGACTCTAATCTCACTTCAGCTATTAATTGGCATGGATTCTCCTCACTCTCTGTACCACCTTTAAGATACAGAACTTGGAAATTCTTCTCACTGACTGTAAATGTCTGACATTGTTCTCTCCTATTCTCTCACTCCTTCTGTATCTAGGCTTTGACTTTATTGTGACCCCTGGTCCTTGGATCAATCCCTCGTCTTCTGGTGTACCTCCCCCATTTTATCTTCCTTTTGCTTCCCACCCTTTCTTAATTCCACAGTCTATTACTTGAATATAAAACTCCTCATCTACAAGGCAAGCAATTTGCTAGAGACATGAACTGAATGTTTCAGAGCAGAATTACTGGAGATTTTACTAGTCATCATCCTGTAATGCTTTAGTCAATACAGTTCTCAATGAATTAATTCCTATTTGTCAGAACTCCCATTATACAATTTCTCCTTTCATCCTCCTGGGCTGTTAAATACCATAGAAAAAAAATCATCAAATTGAATTGATTTTATCTATCAGAAATATGTGGGACAATTCTGAAGTTTCCAGCCTTGGTGAACGTAGCAAGACAAACACTCTCTTTAAATTTTCAGTTAGAGTGTGCAGATGATGGAAAAAGGGGGAAAAGATAAAACACTTACAAACCACTTTACATTATAATCTCATTTGGTTCTCGCAGCTACCTTCCTGTGAGTACAGTTGGTATTGTCATATTCCTGTTTTATATTGAATCTCAGTGAGGTTAAGTCACTTCTAGTAAATAGTTAAGGTGAATATATGCTTATGCAGTATGTTTTCATATGCATTTATTCTGAAGTCTCTTACAGGATACTCTTCCCCTTGGTATTCATCCTCTACCCTCTTCTGCCTGTCCCTTCCACTAGGTTCATTAGAATTCTTAATCCATTACTAACCCTTCCCTTTGACTAGGCTGTCAAAAATGGTATGCTGAATGAATGAATGGATTTCATTTATAATACAATTATATCCATTTTGTTAACTTGTGTTTTGCCAAAGCTCTCTGCGACCAGTGTGTTTCTTCTACTGAAGGTCTTTGAAACATCTGATATGCTCATGCAGTTGTGTGAGCAGGGAGGAGATAGACCTTTGGCAATTTCTATTGATGCAGCAGTTTCTTTATTATTGTAGTTTCAGTTTTTAGCCTGGTTCTCAGATATGCTCCCCCTTATATGCTAATGTATTGTTGTATAATAATGTTCTTCAAACTATCGTTTCTTTTCCTGATAATGGCTTTGCTAATTCTGGAACAGGATGTTGATTCAACAGTAATTGAAGTACTAAGTGCTATATTATTCACTGATGTGGATACTATTTTAGTTGAATTCTTTCATTCTTTTTTTTTAAACTTAATTGTGCCTCCCCTACTCCAACTAAGAATTGTAGTTTTGAAAATTTGATGCAATATTCCTGGATAATATCCATGCAGTAAGCCAAGAAAGTTCCCAAGAAGCCACTGCTTGGAACTTTTAGGACTTCTGAGGATGGGTGACAATCTTTTTTTTTTTGATATTGGTAAGGGGGTGGAGTTGAGGTGGGAAGAGGAGCAGAGCTCAGAGATCCTTAATTCCTTCAGTGTCATGTCCCATTTTGGATAGTACAGGTTGATATGCAGACAGCAGCCCCTCCTCGCCCAGTCAGGCTATTCAGGTTTTGCCAGTCAGATTGTGAAGTTAGACTAATTAGTTTTCTAGCAACCTACCATCTCTCTATTTGGTGACCCTTTCCCTCTTTTCAGCTTTATGCTTATTGTTTTCTCCCATTACCCTTGACGGTTCAGAGAGCTCCCATTTTAGGGCTCCAATGAGTCTTCCCCACACGAACAACATCATTGTTCAGTAATCATCTGAGTGCTCCCCCCTGACCCAGTGTATTTATCTAGAGCCCCTTTCTCTAAAAGTTCTGCTCTCTGCAAGCTCAAATATCATCAGGTGTGAATGGGTTAAAGTGTTACCTGTGCAAGTTGACTCATGTACACTTTAACAAATATTTTCTAGAAACAATATCTTAACCCACATGACTCTAATATAGAATTATTCATGGTATGGAACTTTATTTGTTAGTTGTCCTGTTAATGCACACCATCTAAGTTTTGCTTTGGGGTTAGCAACTCCAACCTGTCTTTAACCCAGAATGCTCTTCAGTGGCACCATTCCCTGACTTTCCTTCCCCCCACCCCTTTTTTCTTTCCTTTCATATGCAGGTTTCCAAAGATGACTTCCTGGACTATTATGCTGGTGTTAGTGCTTCCATTGACAGTGATGCCTACTTCATCCTTATCATGAGAAAGACCTGGAGATTGTGACTTTTTAGTTCTTGTTTCTTTATGGAATCAAAGATTATCCATGGGAAGATTTTTTAAAAAGGATTTCAGCATTATTAATTCTGACAATGATCATATATATATATATGTATATGTTTATATAAATGCATATGTGAACTTCTGAATGATTTGCTTTTTTTCTCTCTCCTAAACAGCCATTGGCAGTCTATTTCCCTTAAGGAAGTTATGTAAGTCCTATTGTTTCCTCACGAATAAGTAAAAAATTTATTCTAGACATCAAAAAAGAAAGAACAGAGCCATTGACTGTTTCATGTTCAAATAAAATAACCACATTTTAAGCATTTAAAAAAATTAAGACTATATCTGTTATCCTCCATCTGTCATCTTTTCCCATCTCTTGGAGTCTAGGCTGGAAGGAATCAGTATGAGAAAACTGAGTAAAATAAGTTTGCCTGTTTCATAAACTACTCTGAAATTACCATGCATTTCTTTTTTTATTGATATTTTATTTTATTTTTCCAATTATATGTTATGAAGGCTTTTCAACATTCATTCACTTGCATATTTATAAGTTACACAATTTTCATCCACCCTCCCTTCTCACTCCCCTCCCCTCAGTGACAAGCAGTCAAGTAAACTTTGTACTTGTACATTTGAGTTTAACATGCTCACTTATGTCATTTGCTGTATGAGGAATTAGGACAAAAGGAAAAGAAAGAAAACCATGAGACAGGAAGGAAAAACATAAGAGAAATTTTGAAACAGTGAGCATAATGTTCATTCAGATTTTATAGTTTGAATTTTTGTGTATGTGTGTGTTTTATGTTTTTCTTTGGATGTGTATGGTGTTTTCCAAAATATGTATCCCAGGGTTGTCCTGGCTTGCTGAAAAGCTGAGAGGAGCTGCCTCCATCAGAGTTGATTAATTCACAATATTGTTAATGTGTACAATTTTCTCTTGGTTCTGCACCCTTCTTTCAATATCAGTTCCTGAAATTCGCTCCATGCTTCTCTGGAGTCCAATCATTCATGATTTCTTATAGAACAATAGTATTCTATAACATTCCTATACCTTTAACTTATTTAACCATTCTCCAATTGATGGGCATTCCTTCAATTTTCAATTCTTTGCCATTACAAAAAGAGCTGCAATGAACATTTTGGGTTTTTCCATTTTTTTGATGATTTCTTCTGGATATTACTGAGTCAAAGGGTATGATCAGGTTTATTGTTCTTTGGGCATAATTCCATATTTCTCTTCAGAATGGTTGGATTAGTTCACAACTCCACCAACAATGTATTAATGTCCCAATCCTCTCACAACCTCTCCAATATTGATCATTTCCCTTTTTTTGTTATCTTAGCCAATTTGATATGTGTGAAGTGGTATCTCATAGTTATTTTAATTTGCATTTCTCTAATCAGTAATGATTTGGACCATTTTTTTCTTATGATGATATATAACTTTAATCTCTTTGTTTGAAAACTTCCTGTTCATATCCTTTAACCATTTATCAAATGGAGAATAACTTGTAACCTTACAAAATTGATTCAATTCTCTACATATTTTAGAAAAAAAGACCGTTATCAAAACTCCTACCTGTGAAAATTATTTCCCAGTTTTCTGTTTACGTTCTAAGCTTGGCTGCATAGGCAAACCCTTTTTAATTTAATATAGTCAAAATCATCCATTTTGCAATTTGTAATATACTCTATTTTTTGTTTGGTCATCAGTTTCTCCCTTTTCCATAGATTGACAGGTATTTCTTGATCTGTTAATTGGTCTATGAAATAGCCCTTTATGTCAAAATCCTGTACTCATTTTGCCCTTATTTTGGTATAGGGTGTGAGACGTAGATCTATGCGTAGTTTTTGCCCTACTATCTTCAAGTTTTCCTAACAAAAATAATGAGTTCTTATCCCAGAAACTAATGTCTTTGGGTTTGTCAAATGATATATTATTATAGTCATTTACTACTGTTTCTTTTGTTCCTATCCTAATCCACCTGTCCATTACACTATTCTTAACCAGTACCAGGCAGTTTTTATGATTACTGCCTTGTAGTTTAATTTTAGAACTTGTGTAGCTAGGCCACTTTCCTTTACATTTTTTTCATCAATTCCCTTCATATTCTTGCCTTTGGTTCTTCCAGGTATATTTTGTTACTATTTTTTCTAGCTTGATAAAATAATTATTTGGTAGTTTGATTGATCTAGCACTAAATAAGTAATTTAATTTGGATGGAATTGTCATTTTTGTTATGTGAGCAATTGGCATTTTCCCAATTGTTTAGATAGGATTTTATTTGTGTGAAAAGTATTTTGTAATTGTGATTATACAGTTTCTAGATTTATCGTAGGAGGTAGAGTCCAAAGTATTTTATATTGTCTGCAGTGACTTTAAATGGAATTTCTCTTTCTATCTTTTATCCTTAGACTTTGTTGTTCTTATATAGAATTGCTAATGATTTATGTGAATTTATTTTATATCCTGCCACTCTGCTGAATTTGTTAATTGTTTCAAGTAGTTTTTTTTTAGATAACTTTTTAGGGTTCTCTAAGTATGTCACCATTTATTTGCAAAGAGTGAAAGTTTTGCTTCCTTATTGCCAATTCTAATTCTTTTAATTTCTTTTTCTTCCTTTATTGCTAAAACTAACATTTCTGATACTATATTGATTAGCCATGATGATAATGAGCATGCTTCTTTCACCCCTGATCTTACAGGAAATATTCCTAGCTTATCCCCATTACATATAATATTTGTTGATGGTTTTCAATAGATACTGTTTACTATTTTAAGGAAAACTCCATTTATTCCTATACCCGTGTGTTTCTTAATGTATTCATTGACAGTAGTTTCCAAAGAACATGAAGACATACTTCATCCTCGGATTCTTAAAAAGCAAAAACTAAAACTCAAGAATTCTATTGAAACTAAATCAGGATCTTAAAAGCACACTCCAGGGCTTTACACAGGGACTTTTACACAAATACATAACACTGGGTAGAAAAGGTGAGTGAGTGTGGTTAACAAGAATAATGCCAGGAGGTACTAACTCCTATAGGTGAATTTCCATATTTCATCAAGTAAGAGATGGAAAACATTTGCCTTAACATCTCATTAGGCTATATAGGAATTAATACAAACACCAAATCTATGAATATTCATACTTTTGATGCTTTCTCCAGGATATTCATTTCTTGCATTAACCTGTATCCTCTCATCTCCCTTGAGACAGAACAAGGGCAGGATCTTCCGTTTTCTCCTTTTTATAGGTGAGAAAGCTGAGGTAATTCCATAATTTTTCCAAGGTCATTTGGGTAGTGTCAGAGGAGGAGGTTCCTCTGATTCCAAAATCTGAACTCTTTCCACTGCACGCCAAAGTCTTAGAGTTACTCAAGCGGCTTGCTGGAGAGGGGAAGAAATAGATAATTATTTTGCTAGGTGAAAGAACTTTAAAAAAATCTGATTTAGAAATGATACTGTAACTTGATTGTAGTAAACTAATGAATGTAATTGGATGTTATTTCATCTAGAAAAGAATTTGAAGGGAAAAAAAATGGTGCATCTATAATTAGCTTTCAGTTTTAGTTTAACCCTTACAATTCTAAAAGAAAAATCTGTCCATTTCCTGGTTTCTTGTGAATTTTAGAAACTCTCCTTCATCTGAATGTGAGAACTAGGAAAGTGAGAAGGGACAAATGGTCTGAAGTCAGAAATGGCAAAAGAAGGGAAGGAAGGAGAGCATGTGCATGTTTGGAATGTTGTAGATGCTAAGTCCCCCACCTTCCCACCCCCCCCATCCCACAGAAGTTTCAAGATTTTCAATACTCATCACTTTCTAATGTAGCAAATCTTACTCTCATAGATGACTATGGAATTGAGGGACCAGCTATGAAAATTGGAGGGAAAATGTAGAAATTTACTTTGGAAATTTTGTTGAAAAAAATTATTTTATACACTAGGAATTCAAGCATGAACTTCTGTTTTTTTTTTTTTTTTTTTTTTTTTTACTCTTGAATTAGACTGCATAGATCCCAGAAGGCATCTGGTCATTTTTAAAACTGATCCACACTCTCAGATGTTTTCTTTTGTCAGGAACACTTCTCTATTAAAATATTACTGTGCACATATGGGATGTTGCTCTCCACATACTCATGCCCATGCTCATCCTTGAACAAACAGTAATACTATCTCTAATTGGCCTAGCTAGTCTAGTCAGCAGACATTTCTCTCTCTCAGTATTATCTCTAAATGCAAAAGCTTTATCCCTTTGTGTCCAAAGATGAGTGAAATTCTATTGGCTGCAAGGAGTTTGTCTTTGAAAAAGGATATCTCCTTTGCTGGCTCCTCATTGCTAAGGGAGGTCTGTGCACAGAGAAGAGTGGAGTTTATAGTTTAGCAATTTAGCAATTAAAATCTGATTTTTCTTCAAACAAGTAAAGATTTTTTTATTTTCTTTACAGATATCCCAGGGAAAAGTAATATATTCCCCAGAAATCACCATAGTCTGTACTCTAACTGGCCAAACCAGTGTAGAAGTTCTGTCCTGCTGCTTATTTAACTAAGTCACTGACTTTTTTTTGGATTCATCTCCTAGAATTCTTAGAATCTGCTCTAATATCATCATTGCCATCATCATCTTTTTGTTTTTGTTGGTTTTTATGGGACAATGGGGTTAAGTGACTTGCTCAGGGCTACACAGCTAGTAAGTATCAAGTGTCTGTGACTGGATTTGAACTCAGGACCTCTTTATTCCAGGGCTGGTGCTCTATCCACTTAGCTGTCCCTGATTGTTGCACTGATGGAATGAGCAAGTCCATCAAGGTTAATCATCACCCCCAAGTTACTGTTTGTGTGTATAATGTTCTTCTGGTTCTGCTCATTTCACTCAGCATCAATTCATGCAAGTCTTTCCAGTCTTTTCTGAAATCCTGTTCCTCATGATTTTTAATAGAACAATAGTACTCCATCACATACTTATACCACAACTTGTTCAGCCATTCCCCAATTGTTGGGTATCCCCTCAATTTCCAATTCGTTGCCACCACAAACAGAGCTGCTATGAATATTTTTGTATATGTGGGATTTTTACTCTTTTTCATGATTTCTTCAGTAGTGGTATTGCTGGATCAAAATGCACATTTTTATTGCCCTTTGGGCATAATTCCAAATTGCTCTCCAGAAAGGTTGGATCAGTTCAGAGTTCCACCCATTCTACATTTCCCCCAACATCGATCATTATCCTTTCTGGTCATATCGGCCAATCTGAGAGGTGTGAGGTAGTATCTCAGAGATACTTTAATTTGCATTTCTCTAATGATGATTTAGAGCAATTTTTATATGACTAGAGATTAGCTTTACTTTTTTTTTTTTTAGGTTTTTGCAAGGCAAACGGGGTTAAGTGGCTTGCCCAAGACCACACAGCTAAGTAATTATTAAGTGTCTGAGACCGGATTTGAACCCAGGTACTCCTGACTCCAGGGCCGGTGCTTTATCCACTATGCCACCTAGCCGCCCCTTTAGCTTTACTTTCTTTTGAGAATTCCTATGCATATCTTTTGAGCATTTGTCAACTGAGGAATGACTTGCTTGAAGAAAAAAAACTTTTAATGAATGTACATGGGATCCAGTACTTGTGGGTAATTGCAGATGAGGAAACACCCTTTGCCAGTACAGGTTGGCCCCTTTATTTACTAAATAGTACGGTGATTTAAGATCAGATAGCCTGATACATACCCGTTCATAATTAAATAGAATATAATCAATAAATGAAATAAATATAAGTGTAAGGATAGTAATTGGATTTGTGATTTCATTGGTCTAGGTAACTCCTGGTGAAGAAACTCCTTTCACCAATGCCATTTGGTACCTTCTCTGGAACTTCAGAGTGTCTGGAGCAGTTTAAGTGGCTTGGCCAGGGTCACACCGCCAGCATGGGTCAGAGACAACACTTGAACCAACATTTTCATGACTTTGAGACCAGTGCTCTGTCTTTTATACCATGCTACTCAGGTGGATAAAATCTCAGGAAGAGTTCAAATCTGGCCTCAGACACTTGCTAACTTGGTGACTCTGGGCAAGTCATTTAACCCTGTTTGCTCTCCAGTTTCTGTAAAGAAAACCCTGGATGGAGTCAGAGAGAGTCAAATACTGAAAAAAAAAATTGCTGAACAAAACAACAACAACAACAACTAATAATAATAATAATAATAATAATAATAATAATAATAATAATAATAATCAATATTGGCATTTATAGAGAGCTTTAAAGTTTGTAAAGCATTTTATAATTATTTTTTCATTTGATCCTTATAACCACCTTTAAGGCAAGTACTGCAGAATCATTATTCTCTTTTTATAGATGAAGAAACTAAGAGTGAGAGAGATTAAATCACTTGCCCTGGACAGCACAACTAGTAGGTAATTGGGGCATGAATTGAATCTGCAGGCCCAGCAGTCCATCCACTTTAAAAATAAATGCAAAAATTAAATAAAAGTGGATCTTTGGGAACTCTCCTCTGTCTCGATCTCTCTCTCTGACTGTCTGTCTGTCTATCTGTCTCTCCCTCTCTCTCTCCTTTGGGACTGCAGTAGTTAACAATACAATTGAAGAGGTGACTGAATTAAGAAGATGGCTGAATATTTGAATGTGCCTTGGCAATTCTGCTAATTTTCCCAGGCTTGAATTTTCTGATTTTTTAATTAAGTGTCTGAAGGCTGTTTCAAGATTGACTTTCTTTTTTATATTTAGAAATATTTTATTTATTTTGAATTTTATAGTTTTTCTCCCAATCTTGTTTCCTTCTTCCCTACCCCCCTATAGAAGACAGTATTGCTAGTCTTTATATTATTCCCATAGTATGCATTGATCTAAGTTGAATGTGATGAGAGAGAAATAACATCCTTAAGAAAGAAACATAGAGTATGAGATGTAGCAGAATTACATAAGACAATATTTTTTAAAAATTAAAGGTAATAATCTTTGGTCTTTGTTCAAACTCCACAATTCTTTCTCAGGATACAGATGGCATTCACCATCACAGATATCCCAGAATTGTGTCTGACTGTTGCCCTGTTGGTATGAGCAAGTATATTAAGGTTGATCATTACTTCCATGTTGCTGGTAGGGTGTGCAAAGTTCTTCTGGTTCTGCTCATCTTGCTCAGTATCAGTTCATGCAAATCCTTCCAGACTTCTCATCTCTCCTGGTTTCTAGTAGAACAATAATGTTCTATCACACACACACACACACACACACACACATATATATATGTATATGTATATATCACAGTTTATTAAGCCATTCCCCAATTGATGGACATTCCCTCAGCATTCCCTCAGTTGCCATTTCTTTGCCACCACAAACAGAGCTGCTATGAACATTTTTGTTCAGGTGATGTTTTTACCCTTTTTCATGATCTCTTCAGGGTATAGACCCAGTAGTGGTATTACTGGATCAAAGGATAAACCCAAAGCATCCAGCTATTGGGCTAAAAACTCTCTCTTTGATAAAAACTTTTGGGAAAATTGGAAGTTGGTATGGAAGAAACTTGGATTAGACCAGCACCTCATACGCTATACCAAGATAAGATCAAAATGGATACAGGATCTAGACACAAAAAACAATATTATAAGCAAACTAGGAGAACAAGGAATAGTTTACCTGTCAGATCTATGGAAAGGGAAGTAATTTATGACCAAGGAAGAGACAGAGAATATCATTAAAAATAAACTAGATAATTTTGATTTCATTAAAAAACTTTAGCACAGACAAAGCCACTGTAACCAAGATCAAAAGAAATGTAGTAAATTGGGAAATAATTTTTACAACTAGTATTTATTACAAAGGATTCATCTCTAAAATATACAGAGAACTGAGTCAATTTTTTTTAAAAAAAAGACAAGTCATTCCCCAGTTGACAAACGGTCAAAAGATATGCAAAGGCAATTTACAGATGAGGAAATCAAAGCAAGCCATAGTCACATGAAAAATTGCTCTAAATCACTAATTATTAAAGAAATGCAAATTAAGACATCTCTGAGGTGCCACCTCACACCTCTCAGACTGGCTGTTAGGACCAGAAAGGACAATGGTCAATGTTGGAAAGGATTTGGGAAATCTGGGACACTAATACTTTGTTGGTGGAGCTGTGAACTCACCCAACCATTCTGGAGAGCAATTTGGAATTATGCCCAAAAGGCAACAAAAATGTCTAGGTTGACTTTCAGGGAGGATGCGGTTAAGTAATTCCTAAAATGGCACCTATCCAGAGAAATAAGACTCTGGGCCAGCAAGAGGCAAAATTATGCAGCAACCTTTGCTCAAACTTTTTTCTTGTTTATAAAAGTCCTCCCCTCTTTTATTTCTCTATCAAAGTCTTATTGATTCTCAGGTTGTCAGATTGTTCTAGTCAGAAATAAATCTCTCTCCTAAGATTTCCTACAGTATATGTTTGTAAAATATGGAGTTGGATAATATGGCCTCTAAGGCATGGTCCAGGTTTAAAATATTATATCTGTTGTTTCTGAAAAAAAATCTTTTAGCAAATAGATTGTGACTGGATCTGTGATTTCATCAGTTTAGGGGACCTCCCAGATGATGAAATTCCTTCTGCTAAATGAAAAACAATAGTTTCTTTGTAGCTTATAATTTAAATGGTATTGATTTCACAGGCTCACTTATCTAACAATTCAAGGCAATAAATGAAGCCAGGAGCCACAATACCTCACTCATGATTGATGCTTAATATACTGGTTAATTTAAGTTGCTTTTCTACCCATATCCTCTCTCCTCCCTTTTGACCAGGAACAGGTCCCTCCTCTTAAATATCTTTCTAAATTTATAGAAATTTCCATACCCCTTCTGATGCTCCAATATCACCTGATATCTTCTGTCTGTCCTGTAGTTTGACATTTAATTCTCTCTTCCCTAAAATGCATCCATTGTTTTGGACTTATCACTTCATTTCTCCTCTCAGTGTAATATCAACTCAAACTAAACCCAGGCTTTGTTCCATTCTCATAGCACTTTGCCTTCCCCTAGATATACCACTTGAATAACAAATTGATAAGCCTATTAATATTTTTTAGGTTTTTTTTGCAAGGCAAATGGGGTTAAGTGGCTTGCCCAGCTAGGTAATTATTAAGTGTCTGAGACCAGATTTGAACCCAGGTACTCCTGACTCCAGGGCCGGTGCTTTATCCACTCCACCACCTAGCCACCCCTAAGAACCTATTAATTTAAAAGAAGTTAATTTTAGTTTCATGCTAATTCCAGCTCCATGTGTTTTACCTTCTAAAGACTTTTGTAAAGGGAAAAAAAATGACATATATTGGTCAGGATCCAAAGAAGGTGTTGAGATTTTTAGTTGTATATGGGAGAATTTGGAAATAATGTTTTATTACTATATCTGGGTGGCTTTATCTAGTTCTTCTGTCCATGTCTTTTAGTTATATGACAACCAGGAGCATTATGGAACAGAAAGGGAGTCTTATCACCCTAACTCCATGCAACGTTTTTATAGTTAAATTGAGTGGAGGCTCCCAAATGATTTGATAAGATACATTCTTACAATTAGTGATTTGACATGAAAAATTTAAAAATTTAGAATTTTAGAAAAATGAATCTTCTAATCCTGTGCCAAAGAGTGCACTAGTTCCAGGAACCTTGAAGAAGAGTGGTAGCTCCTCTGTCACAAAAAAGGAAACAAGCATTTTTAAGCCCTATATGAGCTAAAGAGAACTTTTTCATACTTGTATGATTTTGGATAAATTCCTCATCTGCAGAGTAAAGGGGCTGGATTAGGTGATATGTAAAGGTTTCTTCCAACACTTTTTCTTGTAGAGAAGCTCAAGAGAAAGTGGGGAGAAGGATTTGATTTGTTTGCCTCCAAACACTGAACCTCTATTGGATAGGCCTTGGAATAATGTTAAGAGGAAGATGTATGATTGTTTTTTTGTTTTTTTTTGTAAGGCAAACGAGGTTAAGTGGCTTGCCCAAGCCCACACAGCTAGGTAATTATTAAGTGTCCGAGACCAGATTTGAACCCAGGTACTTCTGACTCCAAGGCTGGTGCTTTATCCACTACGCCACCTAGACACCCCCCAAGATGTATGATTGTTATAAGAAAAATTTCCTATCAAATTGGAGCTATCTAAGGGGCAGCTAGGTGGTACAGTGGATAGAGCACTGGCCCTGGAGTCAGGAGGACTTGAGTTCAAATCTGATCTCAGACAGTTAATAATTATGTAGCTGTGTGATCTTGGGCAAGTCACTTAACCCCATTGCCTACCCCCCCAAAATAGAGCTATCTAGAAGTAGTAGTATGGGCACTAATAGTGGGGTGGGTAGGTGATGGGTTGCCCTTCATTGGAAGTTGTCAAATAAACTCTGGGAGATGGCTTGTCAGGTAGAGAAGAGTCTTGTTCAAGTGGGATTAGATAGGGAACTTCCAAGGTACCTTCCAATTTTCATATTCTGTTGTGCTGTAAACAAGGCAGAGAGGAGGCTAAGCATCTGAGAGAGCCATATTAAAAACAGCAAGAACACTCTCACCTCAAGGTCAAGGAATTAAATATAAACCTGGGATTTTAAATCAAGCAATAAATACATCAACAAACATTTATTAAGTGTCTCCTATGTGACAGACACCATATTAGGCACTGGGAATATAAACATAAAGAAACAATCCCACTCAAGGAGCTTACAATCTAGGGTATTACTGATACAAGAGTTGTTCAAATTTTCTTTTGAAAAGTAGAGTCAGGAAAATGAAGATGAGATTAAGTAATTAATAATAATAATTTCACTTAAGTAGAAAAATATTAGATTGTATCTAGTTAGTGAGAGGATTCATAGTAATAAGAAAGATAGGAAGAAAGGAGGGTTTTAGGGAAAAGATAATGAGTTCCATTTGGGGCATGTTGATTTTTAAGATGTTTATAGGACATACAGTTTGAGATATCCCATAAGCAGTTGAAAATATGTGACTGAAGGTCAGTTGAGAGGTTAGGGCTGGATAAATAGACTAGAGAATAATCTTCACAGAGGTAATAATTCAACCTATGTGAACTGATGAGAAGAGCAAGTGAAATAGTGTATAGGAAGAAGAGAGGGGAAAAAAAGAGTCTTAGAGGATACCCATGGTTAGCCAGAATGACCTGAATGAAGATCTCGCAAAGAAAACAAGCAGGAAGAGAACTAGAAGAGAGAAGTTTCATGAAAACCTAGAGAAAGTAAGAAGGGTGTCTAGTAGTGTCAAACATTGCAAAGAGGTTGAGAAGGATGAAGATTGAGAAAAAGACATTAGGTTTGACAAGAGATCATTGATAACTTTGGAGGGAACAATTTCAGTTGAACAGAGAGTTAAAAAAAGAGTGAAGTAGAAGCACTAATTATAGACAACCTTTTCAAGAACTTTAGCCATGAAAGGAATGAGAGATATAGAATGATAGCTGGAATGAGCAGCAGCAAGGAAGTAGCTGATAGGGAGAAATTGAAGATAAATGTGAAACTATGAATGATAATGGGGATAATCTGCTGAAGAAGATAAGAAGGAAAGGGATCATTTGTGCCTTTAGGGATATTAGTTTTGGCAAGGAGAAGGGTCTCCTCTTCTTGTGAGACAGAGGAAAGAAGAAATATAGTGGCAGAAGCTATTTGAGTGAAGTGAGATGAGATGGAGAGAAGAGGGAACTCTCAGTGGCCTCAAATTTTTTTCAGTGAAAACAAAGGAGACAAATTTCTCTGTTAAGAAAGTTGACAATGAGGAAATCATGGCAGGTCTGAGAATGAATAAAAAGGTCTGGAAAACCTGGTGTGGTTAGTGGAAGAATAAATCAATTAGGCAGGTATAAAATGATTTCTTTTTTTTTTTGTCTGAGGGCCCAGTTGATGTTATGTACCATAAATCCATATATAGTACCTTGTCAAAAGAATTTTATGATTTTTCTCCACTTCCATTTAGTAGCATAAGAATATAAGAAAGGAAACAAATGGTTGGAATAATCCAAGGTTGAGAATCAACAGGGAATGAGTAGCAATAGAATCAAGAGGCAAGGGTCTGTGGAGTAGAAGAGAGTACAGAATCAAATTGAATTACCTAGGGATCAAGATAGGGAGAAGGAGAGAGCATAGTCAGTACAGGGGTGATGGCCTAGGAAAGGACTGAGTGGTGGAGGAATAGAAATCATTATGAGGGTGAAGAACAGGGATTGTAAAGAAGATGAAAATGTGGAATGATAAAGGATTATAATCAAATTAAGGAATTTCATTGTTCAAGAACATAGAAGTATAAAAGGTATGACCACCTCAGTTTGTAGATGAAACAGGGTGGAGGAACAGGAAATGAGTAAACTGAGAATTTAAAGTTATGATGTGAGAAGGCGAATTGATATAGAGAAAAAACCCAGTACTTAACTCACTAAGCAAGGAAGGAGAGTGCCCTAATTTGGCAGACAAAAGCTACCAGAATCTTAATTGAGGGATAAATATGATTGAATGAACCTCAAAGGAGGGAAACAAAGAGTTTCAACTCCCTCACCATGACCAGTGAGCTGGGGATATGTGGGAAAGTGCAACCAGTACTAGTAAGGTACAACCAGCTAGTATTAGGAGAGAGTCAGTTTTCAGAGCGCATATGAAAATGGAATAGGTGAGAAAGGAAAAAGTTAAGATAAAAGCAAGTTTCTGGCTTATGGACTTGTCATTTTAGAGAGTACAGGTGATGGGTTGATTTGGAGGGCGATGTTGTAGGAAGGGAGTAGGGAAGAGGGCATGGAACTTAGTGGTGGACCAGAAGCAGGACATCTTGAAGTTCAGAATGACAGATCAGGAATGTGGGATGGGATGAGAGTATAAATACTCAGGAATATATTGTTATATTATGACTGGAGAAATTTCACTGAGGGAGAGATAATCAAACTCCTCAGAATTCTCTCATGATGCTCAGTCTTGTGAGAGATGCTGCTGCTGCTGCTGCTGGGTTCTTTAAGATCCACTCCACAATAGGGAAGAGCAGAGAATGGAGCATTACAGTCTGAAGAGGAGGCAGGAATCAGCAATTTGAAGTGGATCTGGTCTAGGAAAGGTATTCAGAGCATTGCAGAAGGTCTTGAGATGACAAGAAGGGGAAGAAGGTGGGAGAGCAGAGGCCTGAGGTCTGGATGGGGCTGATATGGGACACTTTGGGAAGCTCAGGAGGGAGGAAATTACAGGTAGTGGGGCTGAATTGGGGCTGACACAGGGGCAAAACAAAGGTTCTAGGTATGTAGGCTGAATGTTATATTCCCAAGAAGTTTCAGGAGCAAAGGCAGAAACTACATGCAGGTGGAACTTCACTGGGGGGAATCAGCATTTGTAGGGCAATCCCAGAGGAAAAGACAGGATAGATGTATATATCTTTGCATTAAAAAAAATATATGGTCTATCAATGTTCCCATACTCAAAACTTTATCAGCTTAGCAAGACTTGTTCTTCTGTGACATTCTTTACATTGCCATTTTGTATTCAGCTAACATAGGCTACAATAACTCAGATTTGTGTCTTAATGAGATAAGTAGCACTAGCCAATATTTTGTGTTATCATTAGTAACTAGTGAAGCTAATATTCAGGAGTGCTATTTAACAACTTATTTACTTAGAAAAATAAAAGTGCCCAGCCATAGCCTAGAATTTTTTCCATGCTCAAGAGAAGCATTCAGATGATATAGTCAGAGCTCAGATATTACCTCTCCCTTTTGATAAGAACTCAAATTTTTGGACACATACATATGGTAAAAAAAAGAGTATATGTTAGCCTGAAAACCCAAGCTTATAAGGGGTAATAGTTTTCAGGATCCTAGGCCAGTGATAGAGAATGGTTATAGTAATAGTCTATTCCAAGGAGGTCTTAATTACTGATGCTAATAGAGAACACATAAAGTAACAATTTAATTTTATATCATTTAATTAAATAAACCATAGTAACATATATTGGTTGTTTATTTGGATACTTAGCAGCTCTGCAAAATGTATATACATATGGAAAACATGAGTCCAAGCCATGACCTTTGAAGTAGTGAACTATAAGGCTTTTTTTTAAAACCAATAACTGTTTGTAAATCCACTGGGTTTATAACAGTTTTATTTGATATGTAATAATTTCAAAACCTTTCTTTGGACTATCATTCATCACCAAATGATTAGCTCCAAGTCATTCTGTCCCTTGTCATATTGGTACAGGAAACTTCCAATCTTATGTAATATCAAGTTCATGTCCATTCATCCATGGAAGAAGATCCCCACATGGAAACCAAACAGGAACAATGGACAAGGGATCAGGCAGCGAAAAATCAGTAATAATTCATTCCTTTCCCACCAAAAACAAACTAAGTTAAGGCTCATTCCCTTCTTTCTTATAAAGCTTAACCATGACCAATATCAGTCCGATGCTTTGTAAATCTCTTTACTAGTCATGCTCAGTGCAGATCCATCTGGTTAGAGAAGTGACTGTTCAAATGTGTTCTGAAGACTTCCTTCTTTTTAAAAGTCTGTTAAAGCTTGGTGAGACACTTGGCTTCAACAGGGAAAGAGACTCTTTATGTTTAAATGCTGTATAGTGCAAGTCGGAGTATGCATCAAGCATTAGCAGCAAGTATACATGTAATGATCATATTTTTTATAATAAATGTGGTTTTTTTCTTTATTTTTTCTTCCATCCCCTCTCTTTTCTTTCCATAGAAGCCTAGACCCACTCATCTCAAACCTGGGTCCTCTTTAGGCAGCCTGGTGACTCATGAAGGACTCACCATATTGGTTACAGACAGGACAGAATCCAGTTGGCTTTTTTACTGTAACTCAGAACTCCCAATCTCAAGGATCTACCTTTCCAGCAGTAAGAACTACAGGCATATGTCCACTCTCAAATGTGTTTATTTTCACTTGAGCTCAACATTTTCAATGATAATATATTCTATGAAATAATAGAATTATGAAATGTTAGAGAGAGAGAGAGGATAGCTTAGAAGTTTTTTGGTGCAGTGTTCAGCCCAGAAAATAGTGCATTTCTTCTCGGCTCCAATGCATTACTTATATAAAAGAAACCCTTATTCCTGGGGTCTTGGACTGACTCTACTATCAATTTGTGGGATTTTGACAATATTACTTATCTTCTTTGTGTCTTGTTTTTTGCACCTCTCAAATGGGAATAATAATACCAATCTCATAGAATTGTTAAGACCAACTGAAATAATAGATTGTTGTACAAAGCAAGACAGCAATGTAAAATAGTAATATCATCTTCATGACACTAAACTAGCTAGGGGAGAGGATGCCCTAGATCTATGATACAATATTAATTCCCTAGTTCCACCTCTCCTTTTTAAACCTCTCTGCTTTATATTAAAGGATGGTCCTAAGAGGAGAGAGACAAGGGATAGCAGCAAATGGAGATCTGCAATAGCTAGCTGCTCTAATCTCAGTCCTTGAGAATAGGACTAATTCCTATATCTGTGATATTCCTTCTATGCTTGTAACTTGTTTCATATGCTTTAATTTTGACTAACCTAAGAGGAAACAAGAGGTAAAAGCAAACATGTTTCTAAGGTGTCCTCAAATTGTGAGTCCCAATGAAATCCAATGAATATATCCCTAACATGGCCAGAATTTATAAACTATCAATAAATATAGCATGCTCCTTGAAGCATTTGTTCATTTCCTAATTTTGTGGAAGGTCAGAATAATTTGTGGATAAACGCAGACTGATGACTCACTAATGCTGACATGTAGGTTTATCTCCTCTGTGTACTGAAATGTTCTAACATCCAGGCTTAGCAATGAGATTTCTTCCAAGAACCATTAATAGCTAAAATGGTAGTGATTTGATAATGGGAGGTTAAAGTGAACTCCATACTCTTGGTAATTCAGAAATCATTATTTTTCTACCATTAATCTATTTCAAGTTGAGGACTATTATAGGAAAATAGAAAAGATTTTGTTTTGTCCCCTCAAACTGTAGAGAAGTGGGTGAAAAATTTGACCCAGATGATTGTTAAGGAACCTTTCAGAGCTACAATTTGGTGACTCTGTGTTTCAATCTCCAAAGACATTTGTATTTTTCTATCTTTGGACTCTACAGACAGGATTCTTGAGAACCAGAAAAAAACCTGTTTCTCTCCTTTATTAGGACTAGAGTATATTCTCCGGCTATAGAATGTCTGGTTTGAGTGTGGACTCCACTGTCAGAAGCTATCTGTGGTTAAATGGTAAACTGCCAAATTGTGTGTTCAGAGTAGTTGGGAGAAAAGTCAGAATGGTACAATCTCTTTGACAGTCTCCATTTCTATGCCAACTTTGCCAGCTTCTGATTATGAGAGGTATTCTTGGTTTATATTTGTGGGCCTCATCCATCATTTGTCTCTCATTTTCTTCATTCCTTCCTTCTTCTTTTCCTTCCTTCCCATCTTCCATTTCATGCTCCCCTCTCCCTTTCCTCTTTTTTTCTTCCTCTTCCATTTTTAAAGAATTGAATAGCTTGATAATGTGGTTTTGAAACCAATAACAATCATAGTAAAGACCTTCTAGTCTTGTTAGAAGGAAACATTACTTAATGATGGAATGGTCAATGAGGTGTTCCAAATTTGGTATACATAGAAGCATTACAAATAGAAAAGTTATTTTTTCTTTCTTTTTATCTTGTCTTATTATCAAAGACTAGATTCATATTGGAAAATAGGATCTCAAAACAACTCCCTTTGTTGTCTTTGTTGACCATGAAGCTCCAAATCAAGAATCTTTTGAGACTCACTTGTTTTGATAGAAGCTGGACATAGTGACATAAGCTTCTTCTTGATTTAATCTCAGGTTTGTATTGATGGATTGTCCTTGGGCAGCTGGATTAGGAGCCAAGACTCCTAGTCTGAGTGGAAAAGGGAATGGTAAGGTACTGTTTCTGGAGTCAGAGCTAAGGAGTAGACCCCCACAGAAATGAGCTTCATTTTTGCAATTCTCCAGATGATTAGGTGACTTTGAGGTCATGACCCTTGAAAGATCACATGTATTGAAGTTACCACACAGACAAGTTGGGGCTGAGTTTCCTCCATAAACTACTGGTGGAATAATGCTAGTCTCAGATGGCCAGTCAGGGCTGAGTCCAATCTTCTCTGTGGGGAGTGGAACTTGCAAAAAACCTTCCACCTCTTCTTTAGCTTGAATTCCATCCACTTTATGAATTGGATAGTCCAGGAAACTTTCTGGATTGAAACTGCTGTTCAAATTCTGGAAATGAAAAGAAGTAATAGGTTCAGACATTGAACTAGAATATGCTAACTAAGAGGTCCTGAAAGTCATTCTTTCTGAAAGTGGATCAGGATCTATTTTCTCTCTATATAAGAAATGCCCCTCAGCAAATGATAAGGTATAGTGTTTTTAGGATGCAAGCCTTCAGAAAGTTATAAACTCTGGACAGTGATTTTTTTTGTTCCCTTTTCCAAACTAACTCTCTGGGAAGCCCAGTGTTCCCCTGGTCTCTCTCTCTCTCTCTCTCTGATAGTGAGGTCTTTGGAGGTGCTATAGCTCTTTTAGGTCCTGTATTTATTCATGCTATGGTCATGCTCTAGAGGCCTGAGAAATCCAGGGATAAGAGAATGAGACTAGCATCTTATGATCTTCCCCCAAAACTTGTTGGTAGCATCTTTCCAGTCGTTAGGGAGTGGTCAGAAAAGGGCCAAGACCTCATACTCTTCTTCCCATTACCCTATAATCCTTCCCTTGGGATGCTCTGTTCTACCTGTCCAATGTCCTAAAAATTTCAGAAAGATTCTAACCTTTTGTGGTTTCTTACACAGCTGTTCCAGAGTTGTCTTGTGGTCCGGGAGGTTGGGCCATAAAATAGGTTTAATTCTGGAATAACAAAATGTTTGTATTAAAGATGCAGTAGATGCAATATGGTGTAGCAGCTGTATTTCCTATTGAATCAAAATTCATAAGAGGTATAGTGGATAGATAGCCAGTTTTGGAATCAGATCTGAAACATCAATAGACCATAGTAAACTACCTAATAATAATAATAATAATAATAATAATAATAATAACAACTAATATTTATCTAGTGTTAAGGTTTACATAGTGTTTTACAAATATATCCTTTTATCTTCACAATAACTTTGGGAGGTAAGAGTTATTGATCCCACATTTCAGATGAGGAAACTGAGACAACCAGAAGTAAAGTGATTTTTCCAGGGTCACACAACAAATAAATGTTTCAAGTTGTATTTAAACTCAGATCTTCTTGACTCTAAGATTAGAGCTCTCTTCACTGTATCACAAAATTACCTCCGAGACAACCCTCTAAGATAAAATCAGAATTGGATTCAGAATTGGAGAATTGGAAGAAGTCTCTACTTGGGATTTCCCTACATTGATAAAATTCCAGATCTGGACCAAATCAATAAAAGTAAGAGATTTGGGGTCTCCGAGATTTGTGGAATTAGGTACAAGTCTTCATTTCCTTTGGCCTCAGTTTTATCTTCAGAAAAATAATGATTTTGATGATATACTCTACAGGCTCCACTCTTTTCTCCAACATGGTTTAGAAACCTCTGAACCTTGTTGGACTTGACCTCTCACCCTGGAAGTGTGCTCCAACCCTGCAGGCTTCTCCTCCCAGACCCTCCACCTAAAGACAATTGTCCAGACCAGCCATACCATCATTTCTCTTCAGGACCCACTTAATTTCTCTACCACAATCCCTCAGAGCTATTTCTTCCTCTATCTTTTTCTGCCTTTTCATCTTCTTCTTATATATCTTCCCCCATTAGTATATAAGCTTCATGAAAGTTGGAGCTGTCTTTGTGCTTGTATTTATATTTCCAGAACTTAGCAAAATGTCTGGCAGATAATAAATGCTTACTAAATGAAGACTAACTGACCAAATGATCTCAATTTTATCATCCTATGGTGGTGCCAAATTCACTAGGGCTGAATTTGCAGAAAGGAAACAGTAAACTGACCATTGCAAAAGGGACACAGTGAAGGAGCAAAGATCAACAACATGATATTTTTCATGCAGACAGGGAATCCAAATGACCCATATAATTGGGATCACCCAGAAATAATTGTTAAGGAGATAACATTAAGTATTCATTTTTCTTAGATTCATCCTATGCTTTATTTACTATTTTTGACTTCCTAAGAAATGACTGAGGAGAGACAGGCTACTTTGATTGAAAATTTGCTGGATTTGGAGTTAGAAGTTTAAATCTACCTCCGTGACTTTCTTATCCTATTTGACCTCTTGATTTCCTTCTTTGTAAAAAGGAGAAACTCCAGGGTGCTTTATAGTTCTTGATTCATTAACCAGAAAAATATCACTGGACTTGAGAATAAATAGAAACAGTTGGCTTTTCTTTCTCTCTTTTTCTTTCTTTCTTTTTGACTTTTGCAAGACAGTGGGGTTAAGTGATTTGCCCAAGGTCACCCAGTTAAGTAAGTATTAAGTGTGTGAGGTCAGATTTGAACTCAGGTCCTCCTGACTCCAGGGCCGGTGCTCTATCCACTGTGCCACTTAGCTGCCCTGACTTCTCAATTGCTACGATGCCCTAATTCAATCTCTCTGAAAGAGCAAAAGATATCACCTCTTTTCCCATGCCAAACAAATTGCAAACACCAGGATCCCAAAGAAGAAGCTCAGAATGATGATGATGACGAGCATGACAAAATTCAGCTTCTCTAGAAAGCAAGAAAAAGGTTATTATTTTATCTGTATCTGTCTCTGTATCCAGAATACTGAAGGTGAAACAGAAAAAAATTTGCCAGATAGACAGAGACAGAGTCACAGAGATACAGAGACAGATAGGGACAGACACAGAGACACAATGTAAATATGGCCAATGTGGGAATATTTTGTTATGCAAGCCTAACCTTGTTTTTCATTCTTAAAAATTCACCTGGGCAGCTAGATGGCACAGTGGATAGAGCACCGGCCCTGGAGTCAGGAGAACTTGAGTTCAAATCTGACCTCAGATACTTAATAATCACCTATGTGACCTTGGGCAAGTCACTTAACCCCATTGCCTTTCAAAAGCAAAAATTCATCCAATAGAGGAATAGAGAGAGGGACAGTAATAAAAGAAAAAAGTCAAGTATAGTTGAATGTGACTTTGAGAAGTAGCATAACAGTGTCTTCATAGATACCATGTTTTGGAAACTGCACTAAAAAATAAGTATATCCAAGACATTATCATCACTACCACTATTACTATCTTTTTCATTATCATCATCATTAATATCACCAACATCATCAAAATTATCATCATCATCAACATCATATCATCATCATTATTATCATTATTATAATTATCACCAACATTGCTATCACCATAATGATCATTATCATCACCTCAATATTATCAGCATTGTCATCATCACAATAATAATCATCCTAATTATGATGATGAAGATTAATATTATAATTATGCTATAAATATTGATTATGTTATATTATTTTATGTTTAGGATGGATTTGCAGATTAATGAATTATAATATATTTCTTTAAACAAACATGTTAAACTATGTACCCATAGTCCCAAGATAAAATGATTTTCTGAATTTTGTGGGGAGCTATTGCTTCACCAAATAGCATTAAATTTCAGTGATGAAATTACTATAACTTGCAATATCGAATAAGATCAATCATGAAAGACATTTCCCATCTTACCCCCAATATGTAATAAGCAAAGAAACTTCCCAGGGGTGAGGACAATCTGTGGGCTGATTATAAAAAAATTCAGAAAGTCTGAGCAATCCATTCTAATTCAATAAGTATTTTTAAGTACCTCCTACATACGAGGCACTATTCTAGCCACTGGGGATACAAAGACAATATGAATCATTGTGTTTGTCCTCAAGTAGTTTACATTCTACTGGGGCGATTTGATAGGCAAAATAATTAATACTTGTTGTCACTCCCAGTAGCAAATGAGCTCCATCAGGGTAGGATTTCTTTTTCTTTTCTTTCTTTTCTTTTTCATTTTCCCTTTTTTCCCCCTTTTTGCTTTTCTTTTGCATTTCTTATGCTTATCATTTTCTAGGTACAAAGTGAGTGCTTAATAAATGCTCATTGATTGTTTGATAATTCTATCCACTGGTGATTGAGAAAGGAGAGATGGCTAATGGAGTGGAAAATCAGGAAAGGTTCCTCCTAGGAGATAGTCCATGAAATGAACCTTAAAGGCTGCTAAGGATTCTAAGAAGTTGACATGAGGAGGATTATTTAATAAAATCACTGAGATTACTGGTGAACTGAGGAAATCTAGAGAGGGCAAGTTGCTAGCATGGCAACTGGAAAGTGGGAAAAGGAAGGTCAAATCAGAGCTATTGTTAACTCCCATCATCCACAGGACAATAGAGTCAGTTACTCCTCATTTCTACCTAACACTAGGACTCTGTTCCTTTTAGGATTCTGTGAAATGGACACATGCTCCTGTTATACAACTACTAAGTGACTTTTAGAGGTTTAAAATTTTCAAGAGTTGGCTAACTTTGGTCTGCAGGCTTTATTTTTTTTTTTGATGTTTTCTTTAGATTTTAGCTACTTCTACTAGAGAAGTTATAAGAAAAAACAGATTAATATATATAGCACCTGGAAAATGGAATGCCCAGGACAGGGGAGGTCATTTGTCTCTTTCCTCCTCTTCTTTTTCTTCCTACTGCAATTCAATGTTCTTTCCATCTATCTATCCATCCATATCTCTCTCTCTCTCTCTCTCTCTCTCTCTCTCTCTCTCTCTCTCTCTCTCTCCCTCTCTCATCTTTCTATATCATCACTCACTATATATCTATCATTTTTCTATATCACCTATCAATTCTAACTATATCTGTATTATTTATCAATTGTTTCTCTATATCTATATATCATCTCTCTATTTATTGCTTCTAACTAACATTCTGTCTGTAAATTCTAGCCAGCATTTATATAGTTTTACAGGTTATCTTATTTTATTCTTATAACAGTCTTATGAGGTAGGTGCTATTATTCTCATTTTACAGATGAGGAAGCTGAGGCAGGTTAAATGACTTGTCCAGGGTTCACACAACTAATAAATGTCTGGAGCAGGATTTGAACTTTATTACTACAAGTCCAGTGCTCTAACCCACTATGCCATCTGGGTCTCTCAACCGATATATGATTATTGAGTATCTATGTAAGGTGCTGTGAGTGTACATAGTAGATGCTACATAACTTCTAGCTATTATTAAAATAGTAGTTAGATAACATAGTGAACAGAGCACAGGACTTAAAGCCAGGAAGACCTAAGTTCAAATATGACCTCAGACAAACTAACTGTATGACCCCTGGGCAAGTTTAACTTCTGTTTGCCTTGGTTTCCTTAACTATAAAATGAGTCTGTTAATAACACCGCCTCCTAGAGCCAGGCACATAGCAGATTCTTAACAAATGCTTCCTTCTTCCCTCTTCTGCCTTTCATTTGTTTCTCTCTCCCTCCTTTCCTTCCTTTTTACCCTCCCTCTTTTTCCTCTCCTGTCCCTTTCCCTTCTTCTCTTCCCCTTTTTCTTCCCTCTTTATCTCTTTCCTTCCTTCCTTCCTTCCTCCCTCCCTCCCTCCCTCCCTCCCTCCCTTCCTTCCTTCCTTCCTTCCTTCCTTCCTTCCTTCCTTCCTTCCTTCCTTCCTTCCTTCCTTCCTTCTTTCCTTCCTTTCCTTCCAAAAGATAGGCTACAGATAGACACATAGAACACAGTCATCGCATACCTGCTTTGGGTCTCAATGGTGTCCTGAAATAGACAGTGGAGCTCCAATCACTCCAGGACCCTTTAAAATATTTTCCACTGGGAAGTGATCGTATTTTAACCTCATATGTTGAATTTGGTTGTAGTTTTCTCTCCAGAAGTGTTACACGATTATAGGGTGAGCTTAAATGCTAAAGAGTAAAGGATATAATTTTTATTACTCGTGTTCATGATGAAGAAATAGGAGGTTACAATCAACTTTAACAAAGTATTAGAAGTCAAATTTAATTCAGTCAAGTTGTAATCTTATGTATTTATCATTTGAAGATCAACTTCTTAGGAGGTCTCTAACTTTTAGCAAGTCATACTGGTCAGGTGGAGCAAACTCCTCACATCACATTATATAGTTGTTCATCTACTCTATTCATATTTAGCTTTGGCCAGGTGAAAAGGAAAAGTGGATATCCATTTTATCCATCACATCACTTACTGTCTGTACTAAAGAAGAGAAGGCTGAGGAAAATGGAAGATAGTCAAAGTTAGGTTATTACATATATAAACATAAAGGAACCTCTCCCCAGAAAACCATGGACCTGGCTGCTGTTGATGGTGAGGATGCAAAACTGATAGAGGGATGATCTTGGCTTGGAAGGGAGAAGCAATATCATTTTTTCCAGAATAAAGATACCTGAGAGGTATTAAGTCATAGCCCGAGAGGCTATGACTTAGTGGAAATATTCAGGGACTATTTCTTGTTTTTTTGTAGTGATAGGGTTTGCCTTGCTTATTGTTTGAGTGGATACAATTTCTATTATGTACTGTATTTCTCTAATCTTTCTCTAAAATAATTGTGCAATGAAGAATCTCAAAAGTCATTTCTCAAGAGAAGGCCTGGGGCTGGGAGTTGGGGATGGGTCAATTCTGGGAAAGGGAGGGCAGGGGAAAAGTGGTCATTATTGACTGTGCCCAGGACATATCTACTACTGATGCTCAAAATTAGTTATATTGAAGTCCAGAATCAGGTATGTGGTGGTAGGGCCAGCAGAGAACACAAGTAAAAATTTTAAGATATTGAAATATATTCTGAACTAAAATGCCAAACAAAAGGAACATTTCTTGATAAAACAAAAAGGTGGTATTTATATGGAATGAAGTAATACATTTTGAAGAATGAGAAAATGGAGGCAGGAGAGTCTCTACTTGATTCAGAAATAGGTAAGTCAGGGTTAAGCAGTTAGAGTTATGGAAGTTTAGTTTGAAGTGGATGATCTATGAGGGGAAGTGAATATTAGATAAAGGAAGGTATAGATAGACAAGCCTGAAACGCAAGAGGAGAATTTTTTTGGAGGCTAGAGACAGAAGTGGCTTTCTCCTGCAAGACTCAAGGGACAAAGATCAGGAAGGGACCAGGAAAAAGAGAATTGATTTGGGGGTGGGGTGGGGGAAAATATAAGAATATGGACATAAATCTTTCCTAAAGTTGAGAGCTGTAGAGAATGGAAGGGCTAAGACACTGACAGCTTTGCTAAAACCAGTTTATTAATTAGAGATCTAAAAGTGGCACAATATTTAGTCTGTGGTAGCAGAGTCTCTAATTTTTGGACAAAAACTAAAGAGAAGAACAATCAGGAAGGAGAGAATGAACTGGGTTTATAATATGAGATTTGGCTAGGAGGAGCCACTTTGAGCCACAGACCTTTGTAACTTCATTAACTTCGTTAATGAACCCTTTGAGTTCAATTGAAAGCAATTCCCTGCAAACCCAGAAATATTTATTTTCCCCCTGTAATTATAGAATAATGGAAGCCTTTTGAAAGGGAGATAAGTTATTTTCAGGGAGCAGGAGCAGGAGATCTGTTTGTTTCTCTGTCGTACTTAAAAGAATCTTTCAACTCCTCAGGTTGGAGGAGAAAGATGGTATCAGTTACAGACTAGAGGGAGAGCTAGGTAGTTTGAGATTGGAATTAGGAAGATATTTTCATGGGTTCAAATCTCCCCCCAGACACTTAGTTCAATGGAATGGGCAGTTCCTTTAACCTTATTTGCCTCAGTTTCTTTATCTGTTAAAATGAGCTGGAGAAGGCAATGAATCACTACAGTATCTTTGTCAAGAAAACCCCAAATGGGGTCACGAAGAGTCCAAAATGACTAAAAACAACAGAGGGAGAGGTGCTGGTTGATTTTTTCTGTGCTACTAAACCTCACCAGTGGATCCTGATCATGGGAAAGTCTCATTCAACATTTACCTTGTTTAAAGGAAGTCATAACCATAACTGTATATCCTAAAGCCATACAATAGAAGAGAACTTAAATTTGAGAGAAAGCCATAGGCCAACTTCTCTCCGCTTGGTATCAGAGACTCCTCCATAGTGTGTTGAAAACCTTCCTTTGTCTCTATAGATAAGAGAAGGAAACAGTAGACATTTGTTTTTAATTTTTGCAAGGCAATAGCTAAACAGTAGACTTTTATGTTAAGAACTGACCTGGCCCTGATATCTACCATGTAGTAATTCTGTCTATTTGTTGTGCTGAGGTTAAAGTACAGCAAGGAGAGGAGGAAAAATAGGAGATCTTTCATGTTTGCCACACATCTTGGATATTTAGAAGTCTTTCAAAAATGCTGTTCATCCACTTACCATCCAATTGCTTTCACTCTTTTCTTGGTGATAGGCTATATCATGCATTAACTCTTTTAAATATTCATTCCATAATTGGGTTGTATTGAATTTTAGCTCAAAATCATTTGCTTCCTTGCGGTAGGTGATATTTATGTCAAAAGGAGCTTGAGGCTTCACTAGAAATGATAACCAAAAAAAGTCAGTACATGGGGAGCTAGGAAGAATACACAAAAAAGGCAGTTCCTTTCTCTAGAGCTCCTCTTTCTCTGAACCCCACTAGATTTCTTGGCCTATTTTAATCCCTGCCTATCTCTCAGGGTTACTGTGAGGATCAAATGAGATCATATTTGTAAATTGTTTAATGACTTTTACCTGGCACATATTTGATATACAATTTGATATACATGCCCCCTTCCTACCTTCCCCTACCTGGTCTCAAAGGGACAGCAAACCATCTCAGTTTCAATAATGGGGCAGCTGGAATCAGGTTCTTCAATACTGATGCACTCTCAATGCCCATGTTTGCATGGCATAGGAAGCAGAGTGGTGTGGTGTGGATGTCTGACCTAGAGTTCTTGTTCTGTTGCTATTGCTGTGGGACCCTGGCTCAGTCACTTATAGCTACCATGTTTCATGCCCTCCAAGAGCTATAGCTAGGGCAGAAGTGCCAAATCTTAGACCCTGGGCTTTGTTCTTAGAGGATACCAAAAGCAGTTGCAATCTTCAAAAAGGAAAACAACAATAACAGTGCTTAACATCTTGTTAGCATGAAGAGTTAGTTTAAAATAGGAAGCCATCGGAGACCTCACATTTTTCCTCCCAGAAAAGTGAAATAACATATATGGAATGATCTGTTTTCTTTTTTCCGTCCTATTCTTCCATAAACTACAGACCATGGACTGGGGACAGTATCTTAGCTTGAGGTCAGCTTCTATGCTACTCACTCAGTCAAGATTTGGACTGCACCAGATTGCATGTCTTTATTCTAAGGCCAGCTATTCCCAGGTACTAAACTTCCTTCTTAGGTCCCTGACTCCTCATCTGAATATGATATTTCAAATCATTTGGATAAATAACTTAGTGACCAAATGAGAAGCTGCTATGTTTGAATCAATGGGGATATAATGATGAAAAAAGATTGGTTTCTGTTTCCAAGGAACTTATATATGAAACCAAATATCACTCCCCCCAAGGGGAAGGTAATACCTGAACTGAGTCTGAAAGAGAGGGAAGGGTAGAGATGGGTGATGGGCATCCATCAAGATCATAAAAGAGTCACACAAAGTGTCAGTAGGATAGAAAGCATCTCTAAGAGTCTTCCAAGCCTGGTAGCTGAGCAGGAGAGATCAGGGTTTCTGAAGACCTTTTGCAGGGTTCCCTCTTCTGCTTCAGCCCAGAGGTTGCCCACTCACTCTACTCAAAGGTGTGGTTGCTGTTGGGTGGGTGACCTGTTTACAGGACTGATCTCAAACAGAGATAGGATCTAGGGAAGGTTTGGCATCTGACCAAGCCTAGAGGTAGATAGAAAAGCAATTAAGCACAAACTTATCTTCTATAATGACTGAGTTTACTTCTCTCCAGCTTTGAAGGTTCATTAGAATCAGTTCTGCTGTGATTGTGTGAGGAAAGCTATTATATCATATGCAAATAACTACCACAGTTTTTGAAACAATTGATCTCTACTAAAACACTACTCATATGACAAATTAATAGTAATCAGAAAAGAAAAGCAAGGAGTGAGATGCAGACAAAAACAAAAAAGAGTAAGTTATAGTCTTTTCTCCTGATTTCATTGCTAGTAGCCCCTCCATTTTTCAATCCAAATTCTCCTTTTCCTTCAAGACCCAATTGAAGCCTGCTTTTCCCTAAAAGTCTCAGGACCTAAGTTCATCCATCAAGGGGCTTCTCCCTTCTTCTCCCCTTCCTTCCTTTTAATGACTACCCTTGCCCACAGAATCCAGTTCATTATTCTGATCTTAAACATTTCTATGAATTCAACTAAACTAAATTCAACAAATATGAATTGCTTAACTGAGTTGGGCTGCTGAGAACTCAAAAATAAAAATAGCACTGTTCTGAATCTCAAGGCATTCTACTTAGAAGGACATTTTATACACCCCCCCACAGACATATAGACATACACGCACACAGACATACACACATCACACACACACACACACACACACACACACACACACTCACTAATATAAAGATGCAGTGATCCAAACTGTCCAAGAATATTTAAGGAGGAGAGATCATTCTCAGCTGAGGGGACTAGGGAAGAATTTCAGGGAGAAGTTTTTTTTTCTTAGTGGAAAGTTAGCTCTTTGAAGGCAGGGATTTTTAGATTTTAGATTTTTCTTTTTCCAGGGTCTAGTACAGGCTTAGTATATGTTGACAAATGCCTGGTGAATTGTATCACAAAATAGTTAGTGAACAAGGCAGATATTTAAATAGTTTCCCTGACTCCAGAGCCACCTTTCTTTCCATTAGGCCAAATTAAAGCATGAATTAAATGTAATTTATTATTATTTGGCTTTGTCAACACACAGATTAAATCAATAATCAACTAGTTATATAATTATATATATATATGTATATATATATATACATATATATATATATATATGATCAACCTCTATCATCACCTTCTCAGGGCTTCATCAAAAATCTGAACTCTTGATGTAAATTACTTTCACAATTAGTGAGTTTAGGCACATTTTAAAGGGATTCTTCATCATGACAGAGAATATTTCCAGAAATTTAACCAGTTACAGTCTTGCCCCTTCCCCACTGTGAAAGAGCTTACCTATTTTAGTTATCGTCAGTGCTTTGCAATTCAAGTTTTTTTCCCCAAGCATCACACACATAGTAGAAGACTTAATAAGTGAAAAAGATCTTGATTTCATAAAATAATCCGTTTCCCTTTTTGTCATCATCTCACATTTATTGGACATAAATGCACCACTATGGAATAAGATAGAGAGCCGGTATAAACTCAAGAATTCATTACAACAATAATGATCAGTAGAGCTATGGCACCTTCCACTCTGCCAGGATCTAGCTATTCGAAAACTAAAGGAGAGGTTGTATTCTCCTCGTCTACTCCATAGGTTTGAATATAAACCCAGACAAATAATTGTGACAGGCAATTCTGGCCAGGGCAAACCAAGGGCAGGTCTGGTGCCCACAAATGACTACTAATTCCTTTTTAAATGTAATGTGATCACTCTCCATAGAATGTTAGGCTTTTTTGGCAATAAAATATTTTATTCATGATTTTTAATATGACTTTTTTGATGAAAACCTCCACCCTTACAGAAACATCTTTTATAAAGAAAATAATTAAATACAACCAAGTGACACAGTGATTGCCTAGCAATCTATTCTTGTTGTTTTTTTGTTTTTTTTAGGTTTTTGCAAGGCAAATGGGGTTAAGAGGCTTGTCCAAGGCCACACAGCTAGGTAATTATTAAATGTCTGAGACCGGATTTGAACCCAGGTGCTCCTGACTCCAGGGACGGTGCTTTATCCAGTGTGCCACCTAGCCGCCCCCTAGCAATCTATTCTTTACCAATAGTTCCCCACCCACACCAAGAGGAAGAAAGGATAGCATTATTATCATATTATGATGATGATGATGATGATGATGATGATGATGATGATGATGATGTTTTTGCAAGGCAATGGGGTTAAGTGGCTTTCCCAAGGCCACACAGCTAGGTAATTATTAAGTGTCTGAGGCTGCATTTGAACTCAGGTCCTCCTAACTCCAGTGCTTGTGCTCTATCTACTGCACCACCTGGCTGTCAAGCTAGCATTATTTTTATTTTTATTTATTTTTTTGTTAAGGTTTTTTATTTTTTGCAAGGCAATGGGGTTAAATGTCTTCCCCAAGGCCACACAGCTAGGTAATTATTAAGTGTCTAAGGCTGAATTTGAACTCAGGTACTCCTGACTCCAGGGCCGGTGCTCTATCCACTGTGCCATCCAGCTGGCCTTAGCATTATTATTATTATTATTTTATTTTATTTTTTAGGTTTTTGCAAGGCAAATGGGGTTAAGTGGCTTGCCCAAGGCCACACAGCTAAGTAATTATTAAGTATTTGAGACCGGATTTGAACCCAGGTACTCCTGACTCCAGGGCCGGTGCTTTATCCAGTGTGCCACCTAGCTGCCCCTCCTTAACATTATTTTTAAAGGAAAATGATACTCCCTTAGATTAGAAATAAAGAAAGGGGTGGAACAAAGTGAGGATTACATCAGGGATACTCTCTCTCTTTTACAAAAAAAAGTGTTTATTTTCAATAGTTAGATTTAGGTTTGGGGTGTGACAAAGATTTTACATATATTCTTTTTCCTCATATTCTTTGTATAATCAAGTTGGAATATTATTCATTGCTTCCTGGATCTTCTGAAGAGGGAAATATCTGCCTACCTATAAGGTAGATGAAGTCTGGGAATTAATTCTGAGGTGAACTTGACACATTCATATACAAAATCTCCCACTATCAAATCATTGCAGTACATGCTTACAAATAATTAAATGTTCTTATTTGTAGGGAAATATTTAAAATTATCCTAATGCAAATTAAAAAAAACACTATATATATATAGTTGAGCAATATAATTTATGCAAATCAAGGAAATAATGATAAAATCCTATGTAATTTCAAGGTAAAAATTGCTAAGTATGTTGATTTTTATGATTCTCTGTCTTGGGGCTCTGAAAGACCAAGCATGGGCATATTCACATATAATTATCCTAACAAAGGTCTTTTTGAAATACTGTTTTCACACCCACTTTAAAATTATGGGTTCCCGTTTTTCATTCCTCATCAATCCCCTTATCCTGGCATGATAACTTTTTAGGAATTTGAGTATTTAATTTACACTTCTTTTGCTAAGTCTACCATCCAAATGATTCACACATAGTATTCTTTTGACATGGCGCCTGACTGTGAATTGGAAGAGTAATTTGGAGAGGGAAAAATTGTCTTCTCCCTGTTCTGGAAGGAGTGTCTGGAGACAGGATGGGGAATTTGAGTTCAGCTCTTCCTGGGCTGCTGAAGAGGAAGGAGCAGGGCAATCTTACTCTGAAGGAAGCTAAAACAGTATCAAACCTCATCAACATTGAGGAGGGAGGAGCAGTGGGAGAAAGGAGCATGAGATGCCTAATGCCTTCTTCAATGTAGAAGGGCAAATGGTATGGCATGATCAATGTGGTAAACTTCTTCCTGGACAAGAATCCAGGCCAGTGTGAATGTTATTCATTCATCCTTTTATGTTTTATATCCAGATAAAATTTACTGAAACTTCTGGAATCTTTCACAGTATGTCACCCTATTCACATTTCCATGAAACTCTGTCTAGGTTCAACCAAATATAGTCCACCCTGATATTCTTCATGATTTTTTTCATCATCTCAGGCTTCTGGAAAGAAAGATTTTTAACTTTTTATAGGATAAGCTTTTTTCCCTGTTTGGAAATGATCTCACATTTGATAATGTTGTTCCTATAGAACTAGATGCTCTTCCCCACTTCTCCTACATTTCATTTGCAGTCATGTCTTCATAGAACCTATCAAGGACCTTTGGAGTTATACTTATAATATTTTTAGTCCAAAGGGATTAACTTGGATCAGGGTTATTTTTATCTCTTTAATTCATTTGAATGTTAACCTAGTTTAATAAAGTAAGAATATTTGCAGTGTAATAAATTTGAAGCTTATGTTGTATTGGAAGAGAGCAGCTGCACACTTCCCTTTGAGTGGATTCTTTATGTGATTCTTTTATCCACCAATGTAGGATCACACCCTAACACAACTCATCCAGTTCTCCTAGAGATGGTACCAACTAGAGATGGCACCAAGTGGAGTCATCCTCTTCTTTCTGCACCACAGGTCACTCAGAGCCCATCTTAACCTTTCTGCCGATGCTTCCGTTAATTTTTCTCCTCCTGAACAGGCACTGACCTCATGTCCAACCCCACTCCTTCTGAAGGGACTGCAGAATTCTTCCCTGATTCTGACTTGTAGGCTTACTCATTCCATGCTTCCCAATGGTGGTCAGCTAGTCTCTTCAAGTTTCCTGCCATGCCCCCTCCTCACCCCATAGGATGAAATTCTCTTGCCTCCTAAAGGATCCTGGGCTTTGTCATCAGTTCTGCTGCTGCTGTGCCCCCATGAGCTATGTCTTTCCATCTGCCCTGCAGCTGAACCCTCCCCTTTGTGTTGTCTTTAAAATGTCATTTCCTTGATAGCAGGAATTATCTAATTTTTCTATCTCTATACAAACATTTAGCACAATGTTTGGAAGCTAGTACTTGATAAATACTTTTTTCATATATTCCTTCATTGTACCCCCAAAAACAGATAGTATAGAAATACTGGAAACATGATATGGAATTAAATGTAAATATTTGACAAAGCAAGTCACTGAAATGCAAGTAGAGTGAATGTTGATCACATGTGCCCATAACTAGTGCTGAAAGTCATCAGTTGGAAAGTTAAAAAAAAAGTCAGTAGAGTCAAACCACTACTTAACATGCACCATACCAAGAAATTTTTTCACAAATTTTCTTGAAAATGAATTTGCATTTTTGCAATGAATTACTATTACACTGTATGTTGTGTTCTAAATTAGAATGTAACACATCCGCTCTCCTTTATATTAATACTGTATTCTTGGAAGCATGTGTAAGAAGCTGATTAAACATTCACACAAGAGTCACTTAATTTGCTTGAATGTGTTCTACATCTCCAGTATGGACTGATGTACTACTACTACTACTAATAACTCACTTTATATTCATACTGAATTTTGGTTTTACATTCTAAATAACCCTATAAGACAGATGTATTATGAAAGATGAAAAGAAGACAAACAGATGAAGACCTCGAGAAGAAGAGCTATTGATTTAGGTAGAATTAAATGAGTGTGGAGGTAAGATGTGAAACAAAGGAAGCTTTAGAATAGTGGGTAGAGAACTGGCCCTGGAACCATGAAGACCTTGGTTCAAGTTCCCTTCATACATATCTTAAATATATGATCCTGGGGGAGTCACTTAACCTGCCAATAATTGCAGAGATGATAATTTTCCTTGGAAGAGAAAGCCTTTTAACTATGAATTTCCTTTGTTCAATGAAATCATAGACCCAGTTATATCACTGATCCTTTTTGAAAATGAACAACAATAACAGATATAATTAAAAAAGTGAGTGCAACAGAAAGTTGGGACTGCCTATATCATAGATTGCATTGTAGTTGATTGAGTAGTTCTAAGGCATTGGATTTCATGTCACTTCTTTGGACTTGTTTCAGAGCTAAAAGTTAAGACCTTCTACACTTCTGAAGTAGAGAATGGTCTTCTTTGAAGTAAAACCTCAGATAAGCATTATATTGTAGGTACATATATATTTATATATAATATATACATAAATAAAATTTATTTATAATATATGATATAACATATACCTGTATATAAATATATAGCTTACATATTAATGACACTCAAAAATACTTTGATAAAGCAAGTTGTCTTCCTACTGAACTAAGAGTAGCTCCCATCTATACTATCTCATATCATCTTCACAACAACTTTGTTGAGATGAGAATAAATCATTTCTTCAGGCCAGCAAACTGAGGCTGAAAAAGGTGAAGAGACATTTTAAGGTCACATACCTAGGAAGTGTCAGAGCAGACTTCAGGTCTTTGAATTTGTGTTCTTTATGCTTTACCTCAAGCTAAATGGGACATTGTTTTGGTTCCCTTTACTGTTTTTCTTAAAGTATTAACAAGAAATATGATCCCAATTCTACCTTTGATTGTATATAAATTCAATTTAATTAAGCAGATACTGATTAAGCACCTACTATGATCAAGATGCTGTATTAGGAACACAATCACTGAAGCCCTCAGTGGATGAAAAGCAATATGGCAAAAGAGCATCTAGAGAATCTTAATTGTTTTTTCTTTTCTGAATTTGTTTTGGTATGGTTTTCCCTTAATTCATTTCAGCTTGGATTTGTGATTGAGCTTCTTTAATTTGGACTTGCAAAATTATGGAGATTCCATTTTTCATCTCTGTTGCTCATTCTACATTTGGGGTTGATAGAGAGGAACTGAAGGGGGTAATTGCTTGAGGATATGAAGGATTTTATAAAAATTTCCTAAAGTTGATCAAGATATTTCAATATTTTGTGAAAAAAAAACAGGCAAAGAGTTCCCTTCCACTTATGGCCACGTATATAGTAGAAATCTAGGGCTTCATTCATAACTGGGCCATCTAGATATACAGCAAGGATGGGATAGTGCTAGTTTGCCATTATTATAGGAGTTATACAGCTGGCTAAGTTAGAAAAACAGACTAGATGCAACCTGTGGCACAAATAGAGCACTAGACTTGGACTCAGGAAGATCAGAGTTCAAATCCAACCTCAGACACTTATTAGCTTTGTGGTTCTGAACAAATCATTTAACTTCTGACCCAGTTTCCTCATCTGAAATAGAGGGAATAACAATAATACCTACCGCCTAGGACTACTGTGAGGACACATTGAGATAATATTGATAAAATGCTCTGCAATCCCTTAAAACACTATCTAAATATTAATTGTTGTTTGTTAATTTTGCTATTGTTAAAAACCTAGGTTCTAGTTCTAGCTCCAGCTTCAACTAGTGTTGTGACCCTGGACACTTGTGACCTTTCACCACTCATCTGTTTGCTTTCTTTTTCTAAGAAATGATGGAATCAAGTTCGATGATTTCAAATATTCCTTCCCACTTTAACAGCATATAAGTGGATCTGTCCTCCAAGAGGTAAATCTCTGTTAAGCTAAATAGAATGTTCTCCAATTGGTGGTTATGGGAAAATTTCAGAGGGGATTGGAGCTATAATGATCTGCGTGATGGTTTGTTAACTATGGCAGCAAACTCTCTTAAATGAATATAAGAACCCATCTTTTACTTCCTTTACTTACCTTTTACACATTCCCTTTCTCATTTTTTCCCTAGTATCTAGGTTATAATATTAAGCTAAGGAGTAAATAGGAGCTACAGAGTTACCAAGGAGAGAATGTGAAGATGAACTAAGGATCTACACATTTATGACCACACAATTTACATGTGTACATGTGTGTAAGTGTGTGTGTGTGTGTGTGTGTGTGTGTGTGTATCTAGTAACAATTGTTCTAAGGGAATTGTTCTAAGGGCATTCACTAGATGGAATTAATATAAGGAATCTTTTTTCCCTCCAGAAGGAATATTATACATAGAGATGCTAATAGAGGCTTTTTAATCTCTCTTACCTCCCCTCCCCAAACAAAAACAAAAAGCCCATAATAGTTTCTTACCATAGATTGAGCTCCAAATTGGTGCTGTTGAGTGATGTGTCATTGAAAAAACAAGTCAGAGTGTGCTGTTGGCCATAGACTTGCAATTGGCTATAGCAAGTGAATTCATAGTCATCTTGTTCATCATCTCCAAAATCTTCTGGAGAGCAATACACAGATTATTAGTCAAGTGAAGGATTTTGTTAATTTGAAATGTGGGACATCCAGAAGGGAGTAGACTTTTTGTTAAGAAACTTTTCAGGGGGAACCAAAGGGTAAAGTTAGCTTTTTTAAAAAACAATAAAATAATCATAAATGAATGCCAGGAGAAAGAGGGATGAAATTAAAAAAGGTCTAATATGTGCCCAGAAATAGTTTCATGATTTAAAAGACTGTCACACTACATGCTGTCTTCTACTTATTATATCTATTTTTCTATTTGTTTATGAATAGGTCATCAATTACTTATACTTGCTATCAGTCTTAGAAAGAAGGAATTATTTTAATTATCAATGTATCAACCACCATTCATAGCACAGCATCTCATGTGTGATATTTATATAGGATCATAAAGTTAGAGATACAAGATAATTTATAGATCATCTTGTTCACCCTCCTATATTTCACAGATGAGAAATAAAATCTCAGAGATGTAAGATGACTTGCATAACAAAGAAAACAATCCAGGTGACACACTTAGCATTATGTCCAGTATAATATGTGTGTATCTTAGCTGTTTAATAAACTTTTAAAAGGTTTGTTGAGTGGATGAAAGAAGTAAAAAATAGATGTGCAATGATTAGATGTGTTTCTACATTCAGACTGAGTTCAGTTTAGGCATACAATTAGTAAGTTTCTGAGGTGGTGGTAAATCTTCCTGACTCTACTAGCAGTATGTTATGCTTATCCTCATAGATCCAGACTCTTGACTCATTGAGTTAATTTTTCTACTCACTTGCTGAGATCTTAGTTGAAGCTAAGATGAATTGACAGATTGTGATGTGACAATTTGTTTCGGGGGGCAAACTGGGATGGTGAAAATATCCTAGATTTAGAATGGGAAGACCTTGAGTCTATGTCACATGAGAATTCAGTTTAAGAAACAGGAGATTCTTAGCCTAGAAATGAGAAGACTTTGGGGAGACATGATAGCTGTCTTTAAGTATCTGAAAGGTAATTTTATTGAGAAGGGAAAAGACTTATTTTGGTTGATCCTAACATGTAGAACTTAGAGTAATAGGTGAAAGTCACAAAGAGACAAATTTAAATTTGATGCCAGGAAAAATTTCCTAATGATTAGGGTTATCCAGAAATGGAATTTGCTCTCTCATTAGGTGGTGGGTCCTTCCTCCTTGGTAGTCTTCAAGCATTGATTGAATTACCATTGGCTAGATATTTTTAAACATCTAGTGGGAGTTCCTATTTGGATATAGGTTGGATTTGATTTTAGCTGTCTTTCAAATTTAAAATTCTATTTTGGTCCCATGAAGACATAATTTCTATGTAAGACAATCTCTAGGAAACCAAGAATGATCACACTGTATAAAATTCATAGAACATTCAGCTCAGGGCCATAATTTCCATTGGAGGGCCAAGGGACATGTATCCTTCCTCTTCCTGATGCAAATTTTAAAAATAGGCATACTTAAATCTTTATTTGTCACTGCTTCTGGTTCATAAGTTTGTCACAGTTGTTTGATTCTACTTCTACTGGATGTTTGTTATGCATCTTAGAATAAGGAGATCTTTACATTTATTAACCACTATGTGAAGCAGCTTTCTCTTTTGTTTGTCTTCCTTTACTTTGTCCAAGTTTCAAAGGTACAGGTATAGGTTGACATGAACTACACTTCATGAATTTATAGAATCAATCAGCTCCCTCCTCATATTTTTCTTACCCAGATAGCAAAGATTTTCTCCCCCTCTACTCTGTCACCTCTCACTCTTTTCCTATTCTGACTCCTCCTCCCCCTTCTTTTTCTTCTACTTTTCTTCTTCCTCCTTATCTTTGATGTTGTTGTTATTATTGTTATTGTTGTTACTCTTTCTCTTCCTCCTTTCCTTATTTTTGGTCCTAGAATTTTCTTTCTCATCATTCTATCTGCTCCTTTATGGTTCTATCTTGTATTATAATTATAACATGTCTTATTAATCCACAAAGGAAGATAGGCTATGGGGGGGAGGATTGGTGTTCACAGCGTGGTTCAGACCTGCGATTTCATTGGCATGAGGGAACTTCCTCCCCTCACTAATGCAGATCAGTAACTTGCCTTTATTTTATATCTTAGACAGTTGCTTAGAGAATTGAGAGCTGACTTTAGGCATACAGTTACAATGACCATGCTTCCATAGCTCCATCAGAGACAGAACTTAAACCCAGGTCTTTCAAGAAAAGCTACCTCACTATGGATTAGATTAGGTCCTTCTAAAGGTATCAAACTCAGAGCATTTTTAAGATTGCTCTCTAATGTGCTCAGTTCTGGCATTATCAAGATATTCCAAGGAGCTTAATTTGCCCAAGTTCATTTAGCTACATTATACATAGGGTCTATCATCCTTTCATTAAAGTGCTTGTTTTTAGGAGCAAATTCTTGACTTTTATAATTTTTCATTTTGGTTCTAACATATACTAGCAATATCACAAGGACATGTTTCTCTACCTCACTGAACCTTAATTTACCCATTTATAAAATGGGGATAATGCTTGGTATTTTTATGTAAAAGGATTATTTTTGAGGAAGAAACTGTACATCTGAAATAGTTGTATAATTCTGAGTGGGTGAAAAGGACATCATCCCTGAACCATAAGTTCTCATTTTTTCTTTGCAAATAGCATCATCACAGGACAAAAGTCATATAGTTAAAATTTTTCTACAGTCTGATACATTATGAATCATTTCACAGAGATGCTTATTAGTTCATGGTAAATGCAGTCTTGTACTTTGTACAGAAAAATGAATTCTGAACATAGAAAAAACATATTAACATATATTGTGTCCTTAAATGGTCATTTTAAATGATCTTTCTTAAAATTCTGTGTCACCATCTTACTGGAATTTTCAAAATCCAAAGAGGCAGAAAAGGTTTTTGATGCTCAGAGGGTAATTTAAATAAAATCTCCAAATTTCAGACCTTGCTAAGCCCTTTGCTTCCTTCCAGGTTCAGGCCAACATTACCTCTTTTCTCAAATCTGATAGTTGTTGGTATCTACTTATCAGCTGCATGCCATAGCACAATCAATATTGTCCATGGAGTTTTCTTGGCAGAGATACTGGAGAGGCTTGCCATTTCTTTCTCCAGTCAATTAAGGCAAACAAAGGTTAAATGTCTTGCCCAAGGTCACATAGGTAGTAAGTGTCTGAGATCAAATTTGAACACAGGTCTTCCTGACTTCAGGCTCAACTCCCAGCTACTTCCTAGACAATTACTGTGCACTTATTTTGTATACATTCCATATTTATTCATTTATGTTCATGTATGTTGTAGCCTCTTTAAGGATATAAGTTTTTTTGTCTCTAGAACTTAATTTAGCTCCTGGAAGGTAACAGGGGCTAAAGAAATGTATATTAAGAACTGATTACTTTATTGACTTGTATCTGATCATACCCAAATTAAAATGTTTCAGAGGTAAGGTGACTGTCCTCTTAAGAAATACATAGTATTTTTTCTCCTTTCCACAGAAGTTAAAATATATTCTAAGTAAAACAGCATTTTTTTTCATTTGAGTCACAACTCAGTTTTAAGAAAGATCACATAAAAAGATCATTTAGGATCACACTATATGTTAATATGCTTTTTCTATGTTCAGTATTAATTTTCTGTACAAAGTACAAGACTGCATTTACTATGAACTAATAAGCATCTCTGAAATGATTCATAATGTATCAGACTGTGGAAAAATGAAAATTATATGACTTTTGTTCTGTGATGAGAAAATGTCAGTGATTTCCCTATACAGTAGTTGCATTATGTAAAATATCTTAAGCTGAGTCATTAGAGCTAGTAGGTTTGATTCTATCTCTTGGGAAATGTTTCAAACTATCAAAGTAAAAGAACTTAATTTACTGGAATGAATTGATATGAACAAGTTCTCCAAAGTCCTGCTGTTTTCTTCCTTCTTTCTACTTGTTTGCTGAAATTCTTATGGATTGGTAATATCTCTCTGTATCTATTGTTTCCCAGCATTAGGATTACCACAGCACTGACTCACCCCCTCATTCAGACTCACTAATGATGGCTTGTTAAAGAAAATTAATCTATTCAGGATCTCTGGTAAGCTGATTTCATGAAAGTGTTCAGTTTTTTCCCCTTAACTAATATCTTCTAGAGAATTTAAAATCAAGCCCTGGGCTACAGTTGAAAGAGCAATGGCCTGGGAAAGAGGAGAACTGGATTCTAGTTGTGTTGGCCCTTCTTTAGAAGCGAGAATTGTATGGTACTTCTTAGATAGGAGAATCTGAGGTCATCCAGTCCAACATTTCTGTACTTTTTTTTGTTTATTGTAGAATGGAGGGACTGAACTCTATCCCTTCATGTGTCAATATTCTATGATCTCTTCTGTTTAAAACTTCAGGGTTTTGTGGAGACTTCTCAAGTATTGTAGTTTTTGTCACCAAGTCCATATATACTTTGGGAGTTCCTTAAAGTCCTATTGAATAAAGGTGCAAATGGCATGAAGTTTTTTACTTGGGCTTAACTCTTAAAATCTATTGCTTGTGGAGGTTATAGGTCTCTATCCTTTCTTTAAAGGAAATATTATCAACTTTCAGAAGAGCTAGTTCTTTTCTTCTGGATACTTAGGAATTAAATTATAGTCAGTATGAATACCATTCTCCGATGCTCTTGATTCCCAGAATAATCTAGTCTTCAAATGTTCATCTAAATCTTTAGTCCTTATCAGAAGCACATATCCAGGTTCTTATCAATCTCCATGTGTGCCCAAGACTCTCAAAGAGCCAAACAACCCCCCAAAAGGTTTCAGAACCCCATGATCCTAAAGAAAAATTTAAAATGACTCACCATCCGGTCCGAAGCCACTTTCTCCAGAAGAAGAGTGAAGTAAAAAGAATATGATACCAATAGTTGTACTGAGAATTGTCATTTTGAGAGAGAGGAAAAAGACTGACAGAGAGAGGGAGGGAGAGAGAGAGAGAGAGAGAGAGAAAGAGAGAGAGAGAGAGAGAGAGAGAGAGAGAAGACAACCAAAATCAGTGAGAACTTGTGCCTGTGTGAGTGAGAGAATAAGTTGGGGATGCAGCTTTATAAACCAACACTAACTCTGTCTTGCTTAACCACAGCCAGGAGGAAATATATAAACATATGAGAAATGAAGGCAAGTGTCAGCAACAGGAAGCCTGAATACTTGGTGAATTGCTGTGAGTAGAGAGGACGACCAGCTTTCATTGGAAGTGGAGGCTCCTGAGTCTTTACTTGCTCCTGGGGGTTCTTTTGGTCCCCCTTTAACTTCATACTGGCTGCACACTGAGGCAGCATTTCCAAGTCAAGTACCAAGGTGACTCATCTCTTCACTAATGAGAAAATAGCCATAGCATGTGCTCCGCTCAGGATACAAGATCCTTAGTGTTAAAACTGAAAAAAAAATGAGGTAGACTCTCAGGTTCCTGGCAGCTCTCTAGAGGATATGGTTTCTTGCCTGAACAGAGAGATTATATGCCTTCCCTAAGGTTCTTTCACAGATTTTTAAAAAAAATAAAGTAGTTCCTTAGTGCCCTTTGAGAGTCAACTTAATATATATATATATATATATATGTATATATATATATATATATACATATATATGTATATGTATGTATATGTATATATTCAGTCAAATGCAACCCCCCCTGAGGTCAGGGACAATCTTTTGTTTTTTGTGTAATTAGTATATTGTTTATCACACAAAAAATATTTGAATTTGATTTATAAACCCTGATTTGACCACAACCTTTCTAGAAACCTTTCGCATGAGAACTGACAGTTCCCTTATTTTGGTCAGATGGTTTCCATACTGCCTCTCTAAGGTTAAATCATAAGATAGATTAGATAGCTAGATAGATAGTTAAATGCATGAATGGATACTACTATTATATTATTATATTTGTATATTACTATAATTACTAGTTATTCTAATTATATATTATAATTACTATTACAATACTAGTATAATGCTACTATTATATTATATTATTATATTTTTATATTACTGTACAAAGTGAGGTTTTTTGGATAGAGACTGGTCTTGGAGTCAGAAGACTGAAATGCCAGTACCATCTCTGACATATTCTGAAGTTCACAATGCCCCTGGCAAAGCTCTAGGATTAAGTTAGAGAGAAGGGGACACCTACATCCATAGAAGGGGACTCTTCATCTAGGAAGATCACTATACTAACAAAGTCATAGGTCTAGTCCCTGCTCCTATAAAGTGTATGTATGTGTAATATAAACTTCTGCCTTTAGATGCCATTGAAATCTGTTTCTGAACCTGTATCTATGTAATATTTATATCTTTCCCAGGATAAGTATAGATGTATACTATAGTATCCATAGATAGATATGTATTTATATCCTGTATAGAGATTTGTCTATATTATATATCATAGATATATACTATATATATATCTGAATAGATCTTACCTAGTTCACTCACACATAGCATATACACATACATAAATATACACACAGTTTATATGTGTGCCTATATAGATAAGTGCCTATATAAATATAGAAGAATGAAGTAAAAAGAATATGATACCAATAGTTGTACATCATACTATATTGTATATCTCTATATCTATCCTATGCAGATATGTGTGTATGTCTACACAGGATAGATTTAGATACATGATAGATTTCTTTAGCATATGTCTGTATTCTTTAAAGATATGTATGTATGCATTATTTATTATAGATATAGATATACACATAGATATATACATAGATTCTATATAACACTCACATTTAGCAATAACCTACATATACACACAAATATTTGTGGATCCATATGCATACATGCATTCTATATGAATATCTATATAGATATCTATATTGATCCTATAGATATATTTATACAAGCCTATGTACTTATACATACATATAGCATATATGTTCACTAAGTAAATAGCTGTAGTTTTATCTATGTACTATAAAGTTATACAGATTTATCCATAAATATATACATAGTTTATATATAATTATGTAGATATCTAATTTTATATAGATAGATAGATAGATAGATAGATAGATAGATAGATAGATAGATATCCTATTTAGATATGATTGGGCAGCTAGGCACTGCAGTGGACACTGGAGTCAGGAGGACAGGAGTTTGAATCCAACCTCAGACACTTAGCAGCTGTGTGACCTTGGGCAAGTCACTTAACCCTGACTGCCTCGCATCCAGGGCTATCTCCAGTTGTCCTGATGCATATCTGGCCACTGGACCCAGATGGCTCTGGAGGAGAAAGTGAGACTGGTAACTTAGTACAGCTCCCCCTCACTCAAATCCAATTCATGGGCTTGGCATGGCATCATCTTTGTTGATATCATGGTTCTCTTTGAGAATGAAGGATAAACATCATCATCATCATCATCATCTAGATATGTGTATGCATACTATATAGGATATAGAGAGATACTTATAGCTATCAATATAGATTTTGTTAATATATATCTATATATCTTATATATATATATATATATACACACACACCTATGTTTAAACAGTGAACTGTAGAATATAATTATGCTATAAGAATATAACTATAACTGTGCTATAAGGATGTGTGCATATACTATACAGGACATAGAGATATTCTGTGGATATTTACATAGATTTTGGTAGTACATATATATCTATCATATACATATCAATACATAAATATATGCATAAATATAATATATGTATATACTTATGTTTTTACCCATAGATCTATCATATATATCTATCAGACATACATACACACACATAGTCTATACACATACCCATGTAGATATCTGTAGTCTGTATCTATTTTACATAGATATATATACACACACATATATATATAGTGTATTTATACATATATACCTATCTATATAGATAGCTGTAGTGTAGAATTCTGTCCTGTATAGATAGATATATGTGCATATACACTATATATGCATTATAAATATAGAGCTATACTATAGAAATATGCATATCATGTCTATCCTATATAGATGTGTGTATACATAATAGACACCTATTATGTAGAGTATATGTCTATATAATATAATTTTATATATATATAATATGAAAAATCATATAGGATAGATGCCATGCTATACAGATATTATAGTTACTGTATTATAGATATAATAGTATACATATCTACATATCAGTATCTACATTTATTATATACTCACATTGTATGTGTATTATTTTATATAATTTATATATATATATATATATATATATATATATTTATATCTACCTGTCACCTCTCTACCTATAATCTATCAATCTATGTATCTGTAATAAAGGGATTTGAATAACCAGCATGGGGGGGGAATTGATTATCAAAAAATAAGTTGGGAAATAAGTGTGCCTCTTACCTAAGCCATGATCAATGGCACATCTCCTTTCTTTCTTTCTTTCTTTTTGTTTATTTTTTTTTGCAAGGCAGCCAGGGGTTAAGTGGCTTGCCCAAGGCCACACAGCTAGGTAATTATTAAGTGTCTGAAACCGGATTTGAACCCAGGTTCAGGGCCGGTGCTTTATCTACTGTGCCACCTAGCCACCCTGGCACATCTCCTTTCTGTAAGTAATCTAGATTCCAGAGAAGACACACAGAAATAGTACAATGGAGGTCTGATAAAGTCAGGAACTTTGAAATTTATTTACAGAAGTTCAGTCATAGAAGCAGAATGTACAGGGATCGTAGGAGTCATTTAGCTCAACTTTCATTCTGCTGGTGAATAAAGTTATTATTTAAACCTAGGCCTTCTGACCTTAAGTCCTAGACTTATTCCACTACAATGACTATCTGTGGGTCATATTTGGATTGGGGATACTTACTTTAAGAACATAATGGTCTAGATGCAGATGCATTATCGGCTGGACTCACAACTTTGAGGAGGAATTAAGGCTAAATACTGTCCTAGGACAAGAAATAATGAAGCCAAACCCCACCCAAAGGGGTCATATCAGCCATAGTTATTGGCCAATGAATTTACTTCAGGCAAATTTTGTTGTTTTTTTATCCTTCCTTCTTGAAGAGGACAATAACAGCAATGAGGTGATATCATGACATGCAAATAAATTGGATTTAAGTGAGGGAGGACTATGCAAAGTCACCACCCTCATTTTCTCCTTTGGAGTAATCTTGGTCTCAATCAGAAATAGAAAGATCAAGTCTGAGTAGGAATTTATGGGGTTGTAACAATAGAAATCTCTAGGGAAGATGAAGGAAGTCACTTTAAGGGACATCAGTGTAATGCTCGTGGAGTTGTCTGTTAGAGTTTCATATCCAGATATGAGAATGGAAAGCAGGTTCTAGGAAAAGTAAAAAAAAAACAACAACAAAAAAAACCCCAAAGTCTTGGAAATGCTGTTTTGGGCTGAGGAAATGAGTAAACAATAGAAAAAAAAGAATCTGACCATAGAGAATTACATTAGTCCCATGGAAGACTAAAACACATATTCAGATGATGACAAAACCTAAGCTTCTGTATCCAAAACTTCCAAGAGAAATAGAAAATGGGCTCAGACTATGTATGAGCTCAAAAAAGACTTTGAAAAGCAATTAAGGGAGATGGAGGAAAAATTGGGAGGAGAAATGAGAGTGATGCAGTAAAATCATGAAAACCAAATCAACAGCTTGGTGAAAGATATACAAAAAAAAAAATACTGAAGAAAATAATATGTCAAAAACTAGTTTAGGCTTAATGGAAAAAGCAAAACAAAAGGAAAATAAGGAGAATACCTTAAAAAGCAGAATTGGCCAGCTAGAAAAGGAGATAAAAAAGTTCTCTGAAGAAAATAATTCCTTCAAATGCAAAAATGGCACTAAAGGTAGCTGATGACTTTGCAAGAAATCAGGAAGAAATAAAACTCTTCCAAAAAGCCAAAAATTAGAAGAAAATGTAAAATATCTCATTGGAAAAACAACCTACCTCAAAAACAAATCCAGGAGAAATAATTTAAAAATTATTGGACTATTTGAAAGCCATGATCAGGTGAAGAGCCTAGACTTCCTTTTTCAAGAAATAATACAGCAAAATTGCCCTGGGATCCTAGAAGCAGGGGGGGTAAAATAGAAATTGAGAGAATTCACCATTCACCTCCTGAAAGAGATCCCCAAAGAAAAACTTGAAGGAATATTATAGTTAAATTCCCAAACTCTGAAATCAAAGAGAAAATTCTAAAAGCTTCCAGAAACAAACAATTCAACTACCAAGACTCCATAGTCAGGATTACACAGGATCTGGCAGCATCTACATTAAGGGGTCATAGGGATTAGAATATGATATTCTGGGAGGCAAAAAATCTTGATTTACAACTGAGAATCAACTGCAGCAAAACTGCACATCCTCTTTCAGGAGAAAAAATGAACTTACAATGAAACAGGGGACTTTCAAACTTTCCTACTGAAACAACCAAAGCTGAACAGAAAGTTTGATCTCTAAGTACAGGACTCTGGTGAACCATACAGGGGGTGGACAAGAAGGTCTAACTATGAGGAACTTAATGATGTTGAATTGTTTGTATTCCTGCATAGGAAGAAGATATTGATAACTCATATGAACTTTCTCATTTATAAGAGCTGTGAGAAGGAGCATATATAGGCAGAACATAGGAAGGAGCAGAATATAATGGTATAATAGAGTGATAAAGGAAAGTACTAGGAGGAAGAGAAAAGAGACGAAGAAGTAGCTAAGAAATTTCACATAAGAATCAAGAAAAAACTTTTTCAATAGAGTGGAAAGAGGGAAGGCACAGGGGAATGAGTGAGCCTTCATTCTCATAAGAAATGGCTCAGAGAGAAAAGAACACATACACTTAATAGGGTGAGGAAATCTGTTTTACCCTAGAGAAAAATGAGAAGAAATGGATGGGATACGGGGGGATGATGGGAGGGAAGGGGAGAATAGGTGATAGAAGAGAGGGAAGATTGAGGAAGAGGGTACTCAGATTCAACACACTTTTGGACAGGGCCAGGTTGAATGGAGAGAGAGAGAGACTAGAATAAATGAGAGAGTGAGAGAAGAGAGGAGAGTGGGAGAAAGAGAGTGGAGATATAGCTAGTAATAGCAACTGTGGGAAAAATATTGAAGCAGCTTCTCTGGTAGACTTATGATAAAGAAAGCAACTCACCCCAGAGACAGAGCCGTTGGAATCTGAACACAAACTAAAGTACATTTTTTCTCTCTCTCTATTCTTGAGGTTTCTCATCTTCTTGGGGGGGGCAGGTTATGTTTACTCTTATAACACATTCAATTTACATCAATGTATAGCTTGGAAACAATGTAAAGACTATCAGATAGCCTTCTGGGGGGAGAGGAGGAAAGGGAGGGTGGGGGAAAATTGTAAAATTCAAAACCATACAAAAAGGATAGGTAGATACTACTATTGTATATAATTAGAACTGGTGCCAACTGATAGGTGTCCTTGGCTATCAGAACTCAAATGTTGACCAGGTTAAGGAGAAGAGGTTAGTCAAAGATCAGGAGGAACCTAAGAGAGATCTAGACAGTACTCTCAGTATGTGTAGAGGAGACCAAGGTTAGTTTTCCAGATTTTTATAAGTTTTCCACTTTTTCTCTTTGGCATGTTATTTTTCAGTCTTCATTGGGTAAGCCAGTTAACATTTTTGTGGCAGTAGTCTCTTTTTCTATAAAATTAGAGGGCTAGAGTAGGTGAAGGTAGCATTGGATCTGAAGTCAAGGCCAGAATTCAAATTTTAGTTTTTTTTTACTTTTTGGTTGACTGTGTGTCTTCATGAAAAACCATCTAACTCTCTGGTCTTCAGTTTCCTTATTTGTAAAATAGTGAGGTTTATTACCTCAGTTATGACCTCCAGGGACTTCTTCCTTTTAATCTATGCTCCTGTGATCCAATAAGACCTGAGGTCCCTACCAAGACTAAATGATCCTATGGCCTGTCAGACAAATAGGAAACTTTAGGTCCAGGAAATCTGCATCTTCTCCTCTATACCATAGGGCATGTAGATTTACCATGGACTTGGGATCTGGGTGTCTAAAAAGCATTAAGGATTTAAAAAAATGATCCTCAACCTAAGTCCATGTGTTGCATGAGCTAGTCTGTCTCTTTCTTCTTCATCCTCTTAGAACAGAAAGGCAGAAGTGAAGTCTGTGGGATGCTCTGAAGTCTGTTCTAGAAGAGAGGCTTGTGATTAGCCCCAGTCATTGAAATTCCTTTTCAACTGAGAGAGGAATACTCAACAAAAGGGGATCTTTCTGATCCTTTTCTAGACTTGATGGGACTCCACAGAATATTTTACAGTGTAGAATGGAGGAATAATAGTGGAGAGAGTGGTTGGGATAGACAGCAGCTGCCCTGGTAATTGGTTTGCCTTTGAGAGGTTTTCCTCAAAAAATCAGGAGAGGGCAAACTTTAATGATCCTTTCACCATCTTTGTGCTGTACAATAAGAGGTACCCTCCTCCTTCTAATATTGTTAATTTAAGAACCTGGTTAGGAAAAATAAGAAACTAGGTGATAAAAATCCAATACAAACTATTCATGAGTGTGAGTTCTTCATGAAACCAGTCTGTTGAGTTCACTAGCACCTAATCCACTCCCAATATTACAGTCACACACCTCCCTCTATTGACTTCACCCATTAATTGGGAACTGAATTGGGTCATGTCTCTTTAAATTCTCTTGTTTATCACTTAAATGGACTATCATTTTGATTTTATCTCTTTCCTTCAGATGTGAAAAAGCAAAAGAACAAAAAAGAGCACAGTATTTTGGTTTAGCTTCTGATCTTCAACTCAGGGGATTTCCATGGGTATGCTCTCTTTGGGTGGGGACAGGGATGCTCTTTGAGGAACAAGATTTCAGAGTCCTAAGTAAATTGCCCTAATAGATGAAGCAAATGAGTTTCATTCCTTGGGTTCTTTTCTGAAAACTGGCTGCTGGAGAATAATTTGACTTTCTTTGAGAGACTTAAGAAGGGGAAGGGGCAGGAGCAGTTCTCTGATTTTCTGGACTTCAGTGAGGAACATTTTATCCATGAGAGAAGTTAAAACATACAAATGACAGTATTGGATGGATGGGTGGGTGGGATTGGAAGGGGAAGGTTTCCTTCTTTTTTTCTCCCCTCCCCTCTCCTCTTCTATTGTACCCTTCTCTTTTTTTCTTCTCTGAGATGAAAAATAATATATTCACAAATAAGTAAATGCAATATGAGCTTATGCAAAAGAATAGCCAATCATTTTTAATAGGAAAGGGGTTTGGAGTACTAGTAAATGAAGGGATTAGGATCAGAAAGGCCTCTTCTAGGAGATGGCACAGCCTGCCAGGGACCAGCTGGTAGTGCCATAATACATAGAGTGCTGGCCCTGAAGTCAGGAAGACTCATCTTCTTGGGGTCAAATCTGGCCTCAGTGACTGCGGACCCTAAGCAAGTCACTTAACTCTGTTTGCCTCAGTTTCCTCATCTGCAAAATGAGTTTACTATAACACCACCTACTTCCCAGAGATAATAAATTTTTTTTTAGATTTTTTTTCAAGGCAATGGGGTTAAGTGGCTTGCCCAAGGCCACACGGCTAGGTAATTATTAAGTGTCTGAGGCTGGATTTGAACTCAGGTACTCCTGACTCCAAGGCCAGTGCTCTATCCACTGTGCCACCTAGCTGCCCCAGAGATAATAAATTTAAACACTTAGTACTGTGATTAGAACAGAATGAGTATTGCATAAATGTTAACCATCATTATTTCTTTTTAAGCAGAATGGTACATTTTCCTAGTTTCAGAAGCACAGAATTTTAATGTGCTTTTACAACAAGGCAGATGATAAAAAGTAATTTCTTTTCAGAGTCACACAGGAAGACTTTCTAGCTCAGGAAACACAGGCATTTTGGCTCCCAAATCTCTCTGAACAAATCCTTTTGAACACCTTGTTAATTATTAGGAAGAACAAATCTTGCGGACATTACATCATAGGGGCATATATTTAGAACTAGAAGGGATCTGAAAAGTCATTTCATCTGACCTCTTCACATTCTAGATGAGGAAGTTGAGACGTTCAATAGGACAGGCTCATCCAAGTTCCTAGTTAGTACGTGTCATCATTGGAACTTGTCCCCAACCCTCTGACTTCATTTCGCCTCTACCATGTTTCTTTCTGAATCTGAGTCTTTCTTTTCTGCCATTCTCAGGGAGCAAGGACTAGCACGTTTTTTTTTTTTTCATTTTAGAAGTCCTAGAGACAGGACAGGAATGAGGGACAAACTCCATTCACACCACATATATTTTCCTGAGTTAGAGTTTAGATAAAATTCACAAACTAGAACATAAGAACTCAGAACTTATTTATATGCTTCAAGGATATTTTAGAATATAGTTTCTATACAACATATAGGGTAAAATATCCCTTAGCTGGAAATAGTCTCCATGAGTTGTTGTGGCCAAAACAACATCACTTTGGAGATGACTCTGTCAGAACTCCTCCAGATTGTCTCTTGGACAAATTGCCCATCTCTGGGCTGCCATTATAGTCTTTCCAGTTTGAACTTGTATAGCCCTTGTGAATTCATGTCCATCTCCAGGTTAACACGCTGTTTCAAAGTAGAACTTTCATTAAGGTGGCATGCAGAGAAAAGGTTGAAAGGTTCAAATTTACTCAACTGGTGATACAATGACAATGGGACCATATTCAGTTGTTTTAGTCAGATTTGACCCTCATGACCCCATTTTGGATTTTCTTGGCAAAGATACTGAAATGATTGCCTTTATCCTTTTCCAGCTTATTTTGCAAATGGGGAAATTAGGTCAGTTAAATGATTTGTACAGGGTTCACATAGCTAGATAGTGTCTGAGGCCCCATTTGAACTCAGGAAGATGAGTCTTCCTAACTTGAGGCCCAGCACTCTATCTATAGTGCCAACTGAGTTGCAAAACTAAAGAAAAATAGTTATGATGCTCTGAGAATTCTGAAAATGCAGATAACAGGCAGGCAAGAACATTTCTTCAAAAGTATAATTTTTTTATAAATAGTTTGAACCAGCACATTTATTTCCCAGTGATCTTTTATTCAGAGCAATAAGGGGAATTATTTTCACAAGCGATGAAACACAGTATTGGGGATGGGGCATGGTCCAAAGGACAATCTGACCACAGGTGTAATTATTTTATAAGAAAGAACAAGTCTGATTCTGCAAGGGAAGTGGCATTAGGGGAGAGGTCTCTTGGAAGTGATTACGCTATATAGTTCCCAATAGAAAATATTGAGGAGGAAGTGCACTCTTCCTTGTGGGTGTCCTTGGGTAAAGACCTATTTGCCTCTACTAGTTACTATTCTGGCTTTAGTTTTCCTTTATGGTTAAGAGTCTGACCTTTTCCTCATGCTAAAAACTAACTCACAGAAATAATCTTCCTCCTGAAAAAACAAGGTTCTTGCTCAGTGGAAATGATCCTGTAGGCTCTGAGACTCTAAGGAGAAAAGTAATGAAGTCTGGGAGGATAAAGCTGACCCACAGAGCTATAAGGAAGCCTGGTATTTAAACCAAGGTAAAATGAGTTAGCTTCATCAGCTTATCATTTGGTGCTGACTCAGCCTCTGGTGTGATTTGGGGGAGTCCCATCATTTTGAAGTCTCATTTCCATAAGTAAAACATTTTCCTTTTTTGTGGCTCTTCTTTCATCTTCCTTTCCTCCCTAGCCCATTTCTTCTACTTTTTTTACCTTTCTGTCTTTTGCATTCTGGGCAGTGTTTGAAATGTCATAGAGACCAGGGTATCCTGCCCTAGTTAATTTTAACATTGCATCTCCAGCTGTTATAAAAATTATTTTTGGATGAGTCATGTTCTACTGAGGAAGCAAACAGACCAGGTTTCAAAGTTTGGATAATTGGGAAAATACCATTTGACAAAGTTTCTTTCCAATGTCCCTGTTGCTTTGGTTTGTTGATTGGGGGGTTATCTGAGGTACAAAAAGTATGAATACTGGTAGGTATGACTCTGCTTGGTCCCATCCCATTTCAGACCAAAGGGCCCTATCAACCCTGTCTGGAACCCAACTAGAACTCCAAGAAGATGGAACATTGCATGATATCATCATAAGACTTCCTCTTCTTTGCTTGGCATTTACACTTTTTACATCCTGGATCCTCCCTATCTTTCAATAATTTTTATATGTTATCCCTCTCTCCATATTCTATGGTTGCTTTTCACATATGGCATTCCCTGATAAGTTGCCCCTATTCTGGGAATGTATTCTTCTCTTATCACCTTCTCTTACATCCATAGATTCCTTCCAACTAACCCTTCTGCAGGAGGCAGTCCACAAGTGGTCTTCTTTTCTTCTAGTACCTTTCCCTCTAAGGTCCATCTATTCACATTTATGCCTATTTATGAACATATTGTCTCTGCAGTTAGAACATAACCTCCTTGAGGTCAGCTATTGCTTTTGAATTTTTTTTCCTTTGTATTAGCAGTGTTTAGCATTTAAGCATAATAAGGTTGTAGAGTGATAAGATCTTCCCTGGTCAGCTGGATGAAGGTCAAACTGATATCTTGCTGGCAGGCAACCAGAAGTAAGTAATAAGCAGAAAAGAGCAAAGTAAGTTAAAAAGGAGGGTACATATAGGCCAGATATAATTTCTTCTCCTCATTGTTGAGTTAGGTTAATAGGGCTGGAACCTTCCCCCCTCCTTCCCTCTCCCCCCTCCTCCCCCCTCCCCAGCTCAATTTGAGATCTCAAGACCTAAGGTTTAAATACTACTTTTACCAAACACTAACCTTGGGACCATAGCCAATCCTTAGTTTTCTCATTTGTAAAATGGGGACAATAATACCTTTAATACTATCTTATAGGATTGTTTAGATGATCTAGTGGGATAATGTATATGAAGTATTTTAGAAACAGTAAAATGTAATGTAAATAAATGCCAGCTCTCATTATCCCTTGGATGTGACTAAGATTGAACTGGGCATGATTAATGATTTGCTCTTTCTGGGGGAGTTCACAGACTTTCACAATTGGAAATGACCTTAGAAATGATCAAATATACTTTCTATTTGTACTATGAAACTCTCCTCAGCTAAGTGACTAATCAGAAATTTTCTAGTTTTTGTTTGAAGACAGAGATAGAGGGCGCAGAAATATGTTGACCTGAGGAAAGCAAGGACTCTTTTTCATTTTGCTTTGTTTTAGACAACTAAGTTAATTGCAGATATTAGACTCTTAATAAATGCTTGCTGAATGATTGAATGAATGAATGAGTAGATGAAAGAATGGAAGGAAGGAAAGAAAGAATGAAAGAAAAAAATCACGTCACAAACCTCAAACAGGCTGAACCTAGGGTTTAAGACCATTTAAATTAACTTTATTTAATACCATTTAAAATTAATTTTATATTTTGAATAGTGAAAATCCATCTTTTCTCTCTAACAGTAGCACCTACCTCTTAGGGTTGTGTGAATATCAAATGAGATAATATTTGTAAAGCTTCATTAGAGTACCTAGCAAATAAGAGGCTCCATGTAAATTTTTATTTTCTTCCCTTCCTTCCTCCCTCCCTTCCTCCCTTCCTCCCTATCACCTCTCCCCTACCAAAAGAAAAAAAGAAAAAAGGAAATTCTTGTAGCAATATGTATATTGAATCAAAACAATTCCAGCATCAACTGGGTTAAAAAATATCTGCCCTTGAGTTCATCACCTCTCTGTCATAAGTTAGAGAGCATTCTTCATCACCAACCTTTTATTGATCAGATTTCTTAAGTCTTTTGAAGTTTGCTTTTACAATGTTGTTATTGTATAACTTGATATGGTATTTTAAACCTTCATCCTATTGATTTAGGCTTCTAGACTCCCAAATGTCACAAGGCTCTTGGAATTGAAAGCTATTGCTCAAGAGACTCAGTAAAGCAATATTGCTGCCAGGAATAATTGTGAACATCTGCAATCCTTGCTACTGTGAAGGCTGGAGTTTGAACTACAATCAGGATAAAGCTGACTTGGTTCTATACAAAGTCCAGCAACTGGGCTATCCAAAAAGGAGGTGAACTAGCTCTGATCGGAAATACAGGAGGACAAAACTGAGCTAAGTAGCAGTGGAATCTGGCTGTGAGTACCTGCTGAGCATTGTAGATGAAACAGAGAAAAAAATAGAAAAAGGAAAAGAAGGACGAGAAGGAGATTAAGAAAGAAAGAATGACAGGAAGAAAAAAGTAAGGAGAAAGAAAAAAAGAAAGAAATGAAAAAGGTAGGAAGAAAAAAGAAAGATAGGAGAAAAAGAAAGAAAGAGAAGAAAAGAAAGAAAGGAAGGAAGGAAGGAAGAAGGAAAGAAAGGAAGAAAGGAAAAAAGAAGAAAGGTAGGAAGAAAAATGAAAGGAAGGAAGAAAAGAAAGAAAGGAAGAAAGAAGGAAATAAAGGAAAGAAAGAAGGAAAAAAGGTAGGAAGATAAAAGAAAGAAAGGAGAAAGAAAGGAAGAAAAGAAAGGGAGAAAGAAGGAAGAAAGAAAAAGAAAGAAGAAAGGAAGGAAGAAATAAGAAAGGAAAGAAGGAAGAAAGAAAGAAGGAAGGAAGAAAAAGCTGGAAGAAAGAAAGAAGGAAAACAAGTAGGAAAGAAAGAAAGAAGAACAAAAGGAAGAGAAAAGAAGGAAAGGAGAATGAAAGGAAGAAGAAATGAGGAAAGAAAGAACAAAAGAAAGAAGGAAAGAATGAAGAAAGTAAGAAAGGACTGAAGGAAGGAAGAAGGAGAAAGAAGGTGAAGGAGGAGGAGGGGAGGAGGGAAGGGAAGGGGGAAGAGAGGAAGGGAAGGGGGAGGAAGAAGAAAGGGGAAATATGGCTATTTACAGGAAGGGCATTTCTAAGGCAATAGTCCAGTTAACACGTGTTAATATTCACATTTTTTTTACTAGGATATAAAGAATCTTCATTCAGAATCATGATATTTTTGGTGTGTTCATGGAGTCCTCCAGGATAAAAAATTAAAGAGCAGTGGTGGTAGGATGCTGAGAAGATACTGAAGAGTGAGATGGACTAGGGTTAGCCATAATGTGGATCCAGGTCAGTTTGGGTAGGACTGGTTTTTGTCAAATAATGGAATCTTTTCAGTTTGAAAGTGAAGATTTTTTTCTTATCCTAAACTGTATTAGGCCTTATCACTACAGTGAAGATTTTTGTTCCATTATTCAAGGATAGAAACTTCTAAAGAGCCATTGGGAGTGTTTTAGTACTAAGGAAAATGTGCTATTAGGGGGTTCAAAGAAATAAAAGAAAGACATGGTAGTAGTAGACATAGAAAAAGATGAGTTTTACCATCTAGCAGTGACTTTTTTGGGGGGGGGAAGGGCTGGAATTAGTGACACATATTTGTAATCCCTGTTGCTGGGGAGGCAGAGGCTGGTGGATCCCTTGAGCATGGTTGTTCTAAGTTGCAGAAGGGCTTAAGTCAGTTTGCAGTTCACACTGAGGATGGTAAAAATATGGTGAGCCCTTGGAAATGACTGAAATATCTTCCTTTTTGTCTTTGTATCTCCAGTGTCTGGATATCCCACATCAATTAAGAAAGCAAGAAAACAAAATTATTGGTACAACCATTTATAATCAAGCAAAGTAATACATTAGTCATGTTAAAATAAAATTCAGTCTACCCTGAGTTCCTCAGCTCTTTATCAGAAAGAGAATAACATATTTTAGTTTTAGTTCTCTATACTGATTAGTCATTGTGTTGATCAAAGTTCCTAAATTTCTCAGAATCGTTGGTCTTTACAATATTATTGATATTGTATATGTTCTGGCTCTGCTGACTTTATTCTGTATCAGTTCACAAAAATCTTCCAAGATTTCTCTGAAACTAACACCATCATCATTTCTTACAACATAATAATATGATAATATTAATTATAAACATATACCATAAATTGATCATCTATTCTCTACTTCATAAACAATTCCCTTAGTTTCCTCTTCTTTGCCACCACAAAAAGAGCTGCTATAAACGTTTTTATACATATGGATTCTTTTTCTCTTTGACTTTTTGATATAGACTTAGCATTGGTATTGTTAGATTAAAGGATATGCCTAATATAGTAGCTTTTAGGCCTGGGTTCAACTTGCTTTTTAGGATGTCTGAACCATTTCATAGTTTCATCAGGTTTCCCCTAGTCACTTCATTAGTTGTCACTTTTTTTTTGATCAACTTTGTCAATCTGTTCAGTTTGAGGTAGTGCCTCAGGGTTTTAAAATGTGCATTTTTTTCATTATTCGTGAGTTAGAACATAAAAAATATGACTATTGAAAGCTAATAGTTCTTCCTTTGAAAACTGCCTATTCATATCCTTTGACCTTATCATTTTGGAGTTGGACCTTATTCTAATATAATATTTGAATCAGTTCCCTATATGTCTTAGAAAGGAGGCCTTTATCTGAGAATCTTGCTGAAAGGTTTTTCCCCCACCATTTATCTGCTTTTCTTCTAAATTTGGCTATACTGGTATCATTTGTGTATGAACTTTTAAATTTTATGTAATGAAAATGATTGATTTTACATTCTGTGAACACCTCTAACTCTTGTTTGATCATGAATTCTTTACCTAGATTTAGCTATGCCCAAGACGAGTAAATTGGGATTTTTTACTATAGTAGTTTTACTGTCAAGTTTTCCTGATTCTTCACTAAACATTTCCTGATTTTCATTCATTGTCTATGCTACCATTTAGTTAAATACACTTTCCCCCTCTTTTTTTTTATGTTTTTTTGCAAGGCAAATGGGGTTAAGTGGCTTGCCCAAGGCCACACAGCTAGGTAATTTTCAAGTGTTTGAGACTGGATTTGAACCCAGGTACTCCTGACTCCAAGGTTGGTGCTTTATACACTGCTCCACCTAGCCACCCCTCACTTTCCCTCTTTATCTCATTTCTGTTTCCATTTTTTCTTATATCATTCTCATTTAGTTTATTATCCCTTAAAAATTCTTGCTTCATCTTTTTCATAAATTCTGGTTGGACTTGTGCTCAAGTTATATTTTTCTTTGAGATTTTGTCTCTTGGCATTTTACTTTTTCTTCTGAGTTAGTATATTTGAGCTCTGTCACAAAATGCCTCTTTTTGGGGAGATTTTCCCTTTGTTTGCTCATTCTTTCAGTTCACTTCTTGATTTTAGATATTTTATTAGGGCTAAGCTTTGTGCATTTCAAGAGAAATGTCTAGGATAATCTGTTGTCCTATTGAGTCTCTCTATTATTTTCTTCAGTTGAGGAGGTATTACTTGTGAAATTAGAAATAACTGAGGATGCGAAGTTTTGAGCTTCTAAGCATATCGATTTATTAAGCAATGCCAGTCACGTAACAAATTGGGACTAGACCTCCTCAGTTTAGCACTGGACTTTGAAAACAGGAGGAAACAAAATAAAAGGATGTAAGCCAGGATAGAGAAATATGCAATTTGATTTCTAATTAAAAGACTAATTAGGGGCTTTACAATTAGGGAAAGGAAAACAGGTACAATTTCCCTGCCAGAAACAAGTGTCCCACTCCCCACCTAATTGTTTGTATTCAATCAAAGGAACAAAGAAACAGTACTTGATTGACCCATATGAAACCAGTTTTCAGATAAGATAGATGAGTTGTGGAATGTATATATTTTTGTTTTTGTTGTTTTTTTTTTGCAAGGCCATAGAGTTGTGACTTGCCTAAGGTTAACATAGCTGGGTAAGTATTATATGTCTGTTTCTGGATTTGAACTCAGATCCTCCTGACTCCAGGACCAGTGCTCTATCCACAATGCCACTTTGTTGTGCCTAAATATATATTTGTGAGAAAACTCCTTGCATCAGTTTTCAGATTTGTCTGGGTTTCTGGGCTGCATAAGCTGGGTCCCTAGTTAAGGACCCATTAAGCAACAGGTAGAAGTAATCCAACCTCCCAGTTATTCAGGGATAGGTTCAAACAATGTAATAAAGTTTTATTACAATCCAAAAATTGAATAAAATTTCCTCACAAGACAGAAAATCAAATAGATAGGACACTTAACCAGCTTCAGAATTGAGTCATAAGATGGAATCAGTGTGGTTTGCTAATTACGACAGTTTTCAGGTTTTTTTTTACTCCCAAAGTGGTCTGATTTAGGCAAAGTCTGATAATTTCTTGGTCTGAGCTCTGGGCTTGTGCTTTACCAACACTATTGTTGCCCCTGGTTGGAGTTCCAGTAGTAAACTGCTTCTGGAATCAACCCCTTACATTTCTCTAAGAAGCTCTGAAAGCTAAGAGAGACAATAATAAAGTCTTGGCATTGGTCTGTGGTTTGTAGTCTAGTTATTTCATTGCAAGCTTTAGGCTTGACTGGAAAACAAAAGTGAGACCTTGCTCTTCTCCTGGAGTAAGAGTCATTCAGCTACTGCTGGCTTCTGAACTTCTTCCTAGCTCAGGATCCTACTCTGTAACACTGTTACTACTCTCTACTCCAGAATACCTCCCCTGGGAGCAGGTCCTCTCCTCAGTTAGTCCTTGATCTTTTTAGTCTTCTCCCCACCCTTTTTTTCCCCTTCCTGTAAGTAAATCTTTGACATCTCAAGTACTAGTTGTTTTAAAAAAAGGATTGGTGAGTCTGTGAAGCCTAATTTTCTCTAGATGGAGACAAGAACTGAGTAGTGATTGACAGAGCTGCCAGTGAGCATCTGTTTTTACACTTAACCTAGATTGGTGCCTCTTTAAGTTTCTGGGTTCTGGAACATTCATTGTGGTGTGCTTCTAACAGACTTCTCCCTATTGTTCATAGTTCTTTCTGATTTCTTTGTCAGAGCTGGTCTGGAAGAAGCAGTTCACTGTCACTTTTTCTTGTATTGCCCAATAAGACTTGGTCAGGTGTTGTGTTGGATGAGACCAGCTATACTTTTTCCTACTACTCCACTCTTTTTTCTCTCACTCTCCAATATTTTCCATTTTTCAGTCCTGTCCAACTCTTCATGACTGCATTTTGGGATTTTCTTGGCAAAGATACTGGAGTGGTTTCCCATTTCCTTCTTTGGGCCATTTTATAGAAGAAGAAATGGAGACCAACAGGATTAAGTGATTTGTCCAGGATCACACAGCTAGTAAATTTCTGAATTGAATTCCAGAACATGAGTCTTCCTGATGTCAAACCTACTGTACCAAACTGTACTAATCTATTAATTCTTAAACATGAAACATTTAAGATCTATTGAGAAGGAAAAAAAGAATAATCAAAATATCCACCCATAAACCTGAGATTTTAAGGTAAATCATGTTTCTGAATGGGGTCTCTTAGGAAATGGTCTGCACTATGAGCTGGGTGAAAATTTCTCCACTCTGCTAGACAAAGTGACTTCTCTATTATTCTTCTTGAGACTGTTGAAGAAGTGTTAGGCTATTGCAGAGCTTTTCATGTCTGTTCCCATTCCTAAGCTCTTAGGTAGCCTAACACATGTTGAGTTAAAACCAATTTTCTTTAATTCTGAGATTGGCAAAATAATTCAGGTCTTTTTTTCTATAGATAGGGTGATTTTCCTCTCTTAAGTCATTTCAGAGGTGTCTGATTCTTTTTGACTCCATTTGGGATTTTCTTGATAAAGCTACTGGAGTAGTTTGCCAGCTCTTTTCCAGCTCATTTTGCGGACAAGAAAACTGGGGTAAAATAGTTAAGTGACTTGTCCAGGGTCAGTCACACAGTTAATATGTATCTGAGATATCAGATTTGAACATCTTGACTTCAAACCCAGTACTCCTTCCACTGAACCACCTAGATAGAGGCAATGGTAGGAGATATGGATAAGCCTTTGAGGGGCTTCCCCTCTCTTAAAACTGAAGATAGTACTAGAGAACAAGACAGCCTTTCCCTAAATCTACCATTCATCTATATAAGAATATTCTTATTTCCTCAAGTGAATTCTTTTTTTTTAGAGTCACAATAACTTTATTACATTACAATAATTAGGAGCTGTACAGTTTATGACCAAAATATGACTATTTCAGATCACTTCAAGTGAATTCTTTTAAAAATAACAAAGCTTTCTTCCAATCAGATCAGCTCCCTTCATCAAAAGCAGAATCTCTAATTATCTGGACCCATTTTCTGTTAACTTTTTAATGCTGGCAACTTCTTAGCCCCATGAGTTTTTTGGTCTTCTGTTCTGGTTTCTGGTGTCTTGGCTTCTATAAATGACTTTCTAATGGGCTTTTCTCGTCTTTCTTCCTAAGTATCTTCATCAGTCACTGACTCCTAATCTGACTCTCAGTGCTTCAAGTCAGGGCTTCTTCAAGGATGACAATCCATTTCAGACTTAGGTCAAGGAACCCCAAGTCCACAGAGTTTCCCAGCAAAAAACTTCAAAGTTCTGAAAACATATTCAAATTAATTTCTGGGAAACAATGTCCTGCAGTCATCTCTACTAGCAGTAGATACCTTTCACTCTGAGAAGTTGCTTTTCTTCTAGGTTCTCTCAACAGCATCTGTTGCTCCTCAAGCTGCTTTTCATTATGTTTCACAGATGAGATGTTTTTCCTGCTCCTTGCTATACATTAGTCACATCACAAATAAGCAGTATCTTATACGTGTACTTTCAAAGGACCAGAATGTCCCTTAGGATTGTGAGATCATACACAGTGATTGCCTCTCAAATGAGATATTTGTAAAAAGTGCTTGGAACAGTATCTGTCATATAAATGCTTCTATTTTTGGTCTTCTCCACACCCTTTCTTTACTTTTCCCTTTCCCCTTCCCTTGAATCTTATGTCCCTGAAATCTTTGACATTTCAAGTAATTGTTTTAAAAAAAAGGAGAGGTGAGGCTGTGAAGCCTAATTTTCTCTAGATGGAGACAAGTAAAGAAGGCTCTGCAAGTAAGGAGAAGTATATTGAAAGTAGCAACTGAAGGCAGGAATAAAAATAGTTACTAATGGGTAGTAGAGAAAGCAAATTTATTGAGAGATGGAAAGGGCACAAATTTGGATTCTGGAGACTTTGATTCCAGCCAATAAATTGCATTTTTGGTAAGTCAATTTTATCCCAAACTGTTTAGCACACATTTTTTATTTACTTATATTGAATTATTTTGCTTTTCATTATTTATACTTCCCAATAAATCTCCTTCCTCTTCCCTTCCCAAGGTGTCATTCCTTGTAATAAGTAATTAAACAAACAAGTTACAAATTGTCATTTCACTAAGACTGATCAATATCCCAACCCAGACCAATGTTATGTGTAGTTTCTGGCACTTGTTATCACCTGCCCTTATAAAGAAAAGAGGAAGGTGCACTCTCAGAATTCTCCTTTGGGGTCAAACTAAGTCAACATAGTCTCAACAGTATTCATTTTCAATTTTTTTCCCCCAACAAGCATTTATTTAGCACCTGCTAGATACAAGACACCATTCTAGGTATTAGAGATAGAAAAAGAAATCACAGAAAACTGAGTGTGTCAGTCAAATCACAAAGCAACAGAAACACCTGGATATGATAGACACTTGGCTGTAAAGATAAAAATAAACTAATTTCTTTTCCAGGAGCTTTCATTCTAAGGAGAGAGACAACACGAACATATCTGAGTATATATCATTATTGTTTTTATTGTTGTTTTTCTTCATTTTTTAAAAATTTTTATTAAAGATATTATTTGAGTTTTACAGTTTTCCCCCAATCTTGCTTCCCTCCCCCCACCCCCACCCCAGAGATAGCACTCCATCAGTCTTTACTTTGTTTCCATGTTGTACCTTGATCCAAATTGGGTGTGATGAGAGAGAAATCATATCCTTAAAGAGAACAGAATTCTCAGAGGTAACCAGATCAAACAATAAGACATCTGGGTTTTTTTTTCCGAATTAAAGGGAATAGTCCTTGTACTTAGTTCAAACTCCACAGCTCCTTATCTGGATACAGATGGTACTCTCCTTTGCAGACAGCCTAAAATTGTTCCCAATTGTTACGCTGATGGAATGAGCAAGTCCTTCAAGGTTGAACATCACCCCCATGTTGCTGTTAAGGTGTACAGTGTTTTTCTGGTTCTGCTCATCTCACTCATCATCAGTTCATGCAAATCCCTCCAAGTTTCCCTGAAATCCCGTCCCTCCTGGTTTCTAATAGAACAATAGTGTTCCATGACATACATATACCACAGTTTGCTAAACCATTCCCCAATTGAAGGACATTTACTGGATTTCCAATTCTTTGCCACCACAAACAGGGCTGCTATAAATATTTTTGTACAAGTAATGTTTTTACCCTTTTTCCTCATCTCTTCAGGGTATAGACCCAATAGTGGTATTGCTGGGTCAAAGGGTATGCACATTTTTGTTGCCCTTTGGGCATAGTTCCAAATAGCTCTCCAGAAGGGTTGGATGAGTTCACAGCTCCACCAACAGTGTAATAGTGTCCCAGATTTCCCACATCCCCTTCAACAATGATCATTATCCTTCCTGGTCATACTGTCCAATCTGAGAGGTGTGAGGTGGTACCTCATCGAAGCTTTAATTTGCATTTCTCTAATAATTAATGATTTAGATCATTTTTTCATATGGCTATGGATTGCTTTGATCTCCTCATCTGTAAATTTCCTTTGCATATCCTTTGACCATTTGTCAATTGGGGAATGGCTTTTTGTTTTAAAAATATGACTCAGTTCTCTGTATATTTTAGAAATGAGTCCTTTGTCACAATCATTAGTTGTAAAGATTGTTTCCCAATTTACTACTTTTCTTTTGATCTTGATTACATTGGTTTTATCTGTGCAAAACCTTTTTAATTTAATATAATTGAAATAATCTAATTGGTTTTTAGTGATGTTCTCCAACTCTTCCTTAGTCATAAACTGTTCCCCTTTCCATAGATCTGACAGGTAGACGAGTCCTTGATCTTCTAATTTGCTTATAGTATTGTTTTTTATGTCTATGTCCTGTAACCATTTGGATCTTATCTTGGTAAAGGGTGTGAGGTGTTGGTCTAATCTAAGTTTCTTCCATACTAACTTCCAATTATCCCAGCAGTTTTTATCAAAGAGGGAGTTTTTATCCCCGTGGCCTGACTCCTTGGGTTTATCAAACAGCAGATTACTATAATCCTGTCCTGCTTTTACACCTAGTCTATTCCACTGGTCCACCACTCTATTTCTTAGCCAATACCAAACAGTTCTGATGACTGATGCTTTATAATATAATTTTAGATCAGGTAGTGCTAAGCCACCTCCGTTTGCATTTTTTTTTCATTAAGTTCCTGGCAATTCTTGACTTTTTATTTCTCCATATGAATTTACTTACAATTTTTTCTAACTCATTAAAGTAATTTTTTGGAATTTTGATTGGTAGGGCACTAAACAGATAGTTTAGTTTTGATAGAATTGTCATTTTTATTATATTAGCTCTACCTATCCATGAGCAGTTGATATTTGCCCCATTATTTAAATCTGATTTAATTTGTGTGAGAAGTGTTTTATAATTGTTTTCAAAAAGATTCTGAGTCTGTCTTGGCAAATAGACTCCCAAGTATTTTACACTGTCTGAAGTTACTTTGAATGGAATTTCTCTTTCTAGCTCTTTCTGCTGTTTCTTGCTACTCATATATAGGAAAGTTGAGGATTTATGGGGGTTTATTTTATAACCTGCAACTTTGCTAAAATTGCTAATTGTTTCTAGTAGTTTTTTAGATGATTTCTTCGGATTCTCTAGGTAGACCATCATGTCATCTGTGAATAGTGAGTGTTTTGTCTCTTCCTTCCCAATTCTAATTCCTTTAATTTCTTTTTCTTCTCTAATTGCTGATGCTAACATTTCTAATACAATATTGAATAGTAGTGGTGATAATGGGCACCCTTGTTTAACCCCTGATCTTATTAGGAATGCCTCTGGCCTCTCCCCATTGAGTATAATGCTTGTTGATGGTTTCAGATAGATACTGCTAATTATTTTAAGGAACAGTCTATTTATTCCTACACTCTCTAGTGTTTTTAATAGGAATGGATGCTGTATTTTGTCAAAAGCTTTTCAGCATCTATTGATATCATCATATGGTTTCTGATAGGTTTGTTATTGATATAATTGAATATACCAACAGTTTTCCTAATATTGGACCAACCCTGCATTCCTGGAATAAATCCTACTTGATCATAATGTATTATCCTAGTGATGACTTGTTGTAGTCATTTTGCTAAGATTTTATTTAGGATTTTTGCATCTATATTCATCAGGGAAATAGGTCTATAATTTTCTTTCTCTGTTTTAACTCTTCCTGGTTTAGGTAACAGTACCATATTGGTTTCATAGAAAGAGTTAGGCAGAGTTCTATCTTTCCCTAATTTTCCAAAGAGTTTATAAAGGATTGGAACCAATTGTTCCTTAAATGTTTGGTAGAATTCACTTGTAAATCCATCAGGCCCTGGAGATTTTTTTTTAGGGAGTTCAATAATGGCTTGTTAAATTTCTTTTTCTGAGATAGGGTTGTTCAGGTATTTAATCTCTTCTTCATTTAACCTGGGACTTATATTTTTGTAAATATTCATCCATTTCACTTAGATTATCAAATTTATTGGCATATAGTTGGGCAAAATAATTTTGAATTATTACTTTAATTTCCTCCTCATTGGTGGTGAGTTCACCTTTGTCATTTATAATACTAGCAATTTGGTTTTCTTCTTTCTTTTTTTTAATCAAATTGACGAGAGGTTTATCAATTTTATTGTTTTTTTCATAATACCAACTTTTGGTTTTATTTATTAATTCAATAGTTTTTTTGGTTTCAATTTTATTAATTTCTCCTTTAATTTAAAAAAAATTTTAATTTGGTATTTGATTGGGGATTTTTGATTTGTTCTTTCTCTAATTTTTTTAGTTGCATGTTTAGTTCATTGATTTCCTCTTTCTCCAATTTATTCATATAAGCATTTAGAGCTATAATATATCCCCTGAGAGTTGCTTTGAATGAATCCCATAGGTTTTGGTATGTTGTTTCATTATTATTATTATCTAGGATAAAATGGTTAATTCTTTCTATAATTTGTTTTTTGGTCCACTCATTTTTTAAGATGAGGTTATTCAGTTTCCAATTTTCTCTGGGCCTATATCTCCTTTGCCCAGTATTGCATATTACTTTTATTACATTGTGATCTGAGAAAGATGTATTCACTATTTCTGCCTTTCTGCAGCTGATCATTAGGGTTTTATGTCCTAGTACATGGTCAATTTTTATATAAGTTCTATGTACTGCAGAGAAAAAGGTATATTCCTTCCTATCCCCATTCAGTTTCCTTCATAAGTCTACCATATCTAATTTTTCTAACAATCTATTTACCTCCCTAATTTCTTTCTTGTTTGTTTTATGATTTGATTTATCTAGATCTGATAGAGGGAGTTTGAGGTCTCCTACTAGTAGAGTTTTGCTGTCTATGTCTTCCTGTAATTCTTTCAGCTTCTCCTCTAAGAATTTGGGTGCTGTCCCACTGGGTGCATATATATTCAATATTGAAATAACTTTATTGTCTATGGTACCCTTTAGGAGGATAAATATACCTTCCTTATCTCTTTTAATGCTATCTCTTTTTGCTGCTGCTTTGTCTGAGATAAGGATTGCTACCCCTGCTTTTTTTACTTCAGCTGAAGCAAAATATATTTTGCTCCAACCTTTTACCTTTATTCTATATGTATCTCTCTGCTTCAAATGAGTTTCTTGTAAGCAGCATATTGTAGGATTCTGGTTTTTAATTCACTCTGCTATTTGCTTACGTTTTAAGGGAGAGTTCATCCCATTCACATTCAAGGTTATGATTACTAATTCTTTATTGTCCTCTGTGCTATCTTCCCTCTGTTTGTATTTTCCCCCTTTCCCCCCCTTTTATCCATATTCCCCAGTATTTTGTTTTTGAATACCACCCCCTGCAGTGTGTTTGCCCTCCTATATCACATCCTCCCCTTTCTTTCACCTTTCTCTGTTCCCTTCTCTTCCTTTTGTTATTTCCCCCACTTCCCTTCCCTTTCTCCATGCCCCCTTCCTCTTTTCCCCTTTTAATTCTTGAAAGGTTAGATGTTTTATAAGTTAACTGAGTATGTGTAGGTTGACTTTAATCCAAGTCTGATGAAAAGATTCAGGTGTTTCTCCTCTATTCCCTTCTTCCCCTCTATTACCATAGCTTTTTTGTACCTCTTAGTGTAATGATATTTGTTCCATTCAATCCCCTCCTTCCTCCCATCTCTTTCCTGTCCCTCTTTTTAGGGAGGTAGTGTATTTTTTTTTAGATCATTCTATCTAAGTCATAGAAAATTCTGAGTGTCTGTCCCTTCTAGTTCAGTATATTCTGTTGAATAGAGTCAAAATTCCTGAGAGTTATTAGAGTCTTTCTCCCCAGTGGAGTTAAAGCCAGTTACATCCCATTAGATATCAGTCTCATGGATATGTCATGGATGTCCATTATTTCTGGCTAGGTATATTCTCTCTGTTAGAGTTACATTTCTCAGGATTTATGAGAGTCTCTACCCTCCTTCCCCCCCCCCCCCCCCCATGCTGGGATATAGCCAGTTTCAACTTGCTGGATTGCATTTTTTTCCTTTTACTGGCCCCCCCTTTTTTTTTTTACCTTTTCATGTGTCTCTTGAACCTCCTGTTTGATATCCAAATTTTCTGTTTAGCTCTGGTCTTTTCATCAGAAATTTTTGGAATTCTTCCATTTCGTTAAATGTCCATCTTTTTTCCTGAAAGAGAAGGCTCAGCTTTGCAGGAAAGTAGTTTCTTGGCTGCATTCCAAGCTCCCGTGCTCTTCGAAATATCTCGTTCCAGGCCCTTCAATCCCTTAAAGTTGATGCAGCCAGGTCTTGCGTGATCCTTACTGTGGCTGCTTGATATTTAAATTGTTTCTTTCTGGCTGCTTGCAGGATTTTCTCTTTTATCTGATAGTTCTGGAGTTCGGCTACAACATTCCTTGGTGTTTTCATTTTAGGATCTTTTTCTGGTGGGGATCGATGTACTCTTTCAATAAGTACTTTGCCCTCTGATTCGATGATGTCAGGGCAGTTTTCCATCACTAGATCCTGTAATATTAAGTCCAGGCTTTTTTTCTGTTCAATGTTTTCAGGAAGTCCTATAATTTTCAGGTTGCCCCTCCTCGATCTATTCTTGAGGTCAGTGGTTTTGTTGATGAGGTATTTCACATTTGCTTCTATTTTTTCTATTTTTTGATTTTGTTTAACTGAATTTTGCTGTCTCGTGGAGTCATTAGTTTCTATAGACTCCATTATTTTTTGGGGGGAGGAGTTTTCTTCATTAACCTTTTCCAATTGGTCAATTCTACTTTTGAAAGAGCTTTCCATTTGACCAATTGAGGTTTTGAGAGAATTAATTTCTTTTTGCATTTGCTCATTTGAGGATCTGAGAGAATTGTTCTCATTTTGTAATTGTCCAATTCTACTTTCTAAGGTTTTGTTTTCTTGTTGCAAGGTATTAATTGTCTCCTCCAAATTTTCCAGTTCATTTTTAAACTCCTTCCTTATTTCTTCAAGGAAGTCTTTAAGTGCTGGAGACCAGATTGTATTCTCCTCAAATGTTCCAGGTCTCTCTGGGTTGGGTTCTTTCCCTTCCCGGAATTTTTCTATGGATCCACCTTTCCCTGACCCTTCTTCATTATGCTAAGACCTTGAGTTGGGTGGGGCTGGTTCACCTGGGCTTGGGATCTCTAAAGGCTTTACTGAGTGCAGTTTCTCTGGCTGGCCAGTAGGAGGTGCTGGTTGCCCTCTCTGGAGTGTCTGTGACATTGGTTGGGAGGCCTTCTCCCTTTGCTTGAGGGAGGGAATTGGAGCTATTGAATTCTTTTGCCTTCAATCAATGGTGGGCTTTACCCTGGCCTGAGGTGATTCCTCAGCTGGGCTGGTTCTTTTGCTCACACACCTGGGCCTGAGGCAGAAGTAATTTGCATTTGTTTGGGAGGAGGCCTCAGTGCAATGGAGGCATGGGCTCAGAGTTTCTCAGATGAGGAGCCCAGGGATGATGTCCACAGCTCTCCTGCACCAGACCTCTCCCCAAAGCCCCTTCCCCAAGCTCAAGGGGGATAGCACCAACACCAGCACCAACTGCTTCCCCGCAGACCCAAGCCGCCTTCATCCAGCCCCACCGCTGATCCGGCAGGTCTGGCTCTCGGGCCCTCAGACTCCCGGTTCCTATTCAGCTGTTGGTCTGGCTGATCCTGGGCTGATCTTCCCTCGGAGCTCAGCCTCACCTGCCGGTACTCAGTCAAGGCTGCTGTGGGAGACAAATCCTGAGGTAGATTTTCCTCTCCTGGCTTTTCTTTCTGGATTTCCTGGTTCGGATTTCTTTTAAGAGGTTTGTTTCATGTGATAGATGGGGAAGAGATCAGGAGACTTCAGAACTGTGCCTGTCTTCTCTCCGCCATCTTGGCCCATTTTTCTTCATTTTTAAAGAATACCATGACATTCATGTGAATTGGATTTAAGTGAGTGGTTACTGTGCTAAGCCACCAGCCTCACCTTCTCCTCCAGAGTCAAACATATACAAAACAGATATGAGATAAGTTTTCAGTGAGAAGGGGAACCACTGTTCTGCATGGAAATGACCGGGAAAGGCTTCACAAAGAAGGTGGCTCTTGGAGGAATCTTAAAAGAAGACTGGGATTCCATACAGCAGAATAGAGGAGGAAGAACATTTCAAACATGGAGGACTATCTTTGCAAAGGCAAGGAAATGGTAGATAGAGAGGTCTATGAGTAACAGCAAGGAGACTGGACCATAGAGTGCATGCAGGGGACTGATTTGAAACAAGGTTGGGAACTGATAGCAAAGAGCTTCAAATGTCAAATAGAGGAATCCATATTTGATCCTAGAGGTAATAGGGAACCGTTGAAGGTTGCTGAGTAGGGGGTAAAGGAATTGACATAGATAGATCTAGTCTTTAGGAAAATTACTTTTTCGGTTGCATGAAGGATGATTTGGAGATGAAGACTCTTGAGACATGGAGAATAATTAGAAGGCTATTACAATAGTCCAGGTTTACAATAATGAGGGCTTGAATTATGGTTGTGACTTTGTAAATAGAGAGGAGGTGATCTATGTTTTTAAAATTTTTTCAATTGACATTTTAATTTTCCAATTACATATTATGAAATTTTTTCAAAATTCATTCATACATAATTTCTTTCCACTCTCTCTTCCCACCTCCCTCCTCTCAGCTCATACAGTTGAACAGTCAGGTGAATACTATACATACACATTTGTGTTTAACATGTTTACATATTATTCATTTTCAGTTTGAGAAATCAGGATAAAGAAAAAAGAAAGAAAATTATGAGATAGGAAAGAATTACATAAAAGGAATTTTTAAAAAAGTGAATGTAGTGTTCATTCAAATTCTGTAGGATTTTTTGGTTTTGTACTGTTTTGTTTTGTATTGTTTTTCTTCCTCTGAATGGGGATAACATTGTCCATAGCCAGTCTCCTAGTGTTGTCTGAGCTTTCTGAATTTCAGAGAGGAGCTGCATCCATCAAGGTTTATTAACTCAAAATATTGTTGTTAATGTTCTCTGAGTTCTGCTCCCTTTGCCCAACATCAGCTCCTGAATTCATTCCATGCTTCTCTAAAGTTCAACCCATAATATATTCAGTCATTCTCCATTTGATAGGCATTCATTCAATTTTCAATTCTTTGCCACTACAAAAGAGCTACTATGAATATTTCATAATGTGGGACTTTTCCCATTTTTTGTGATTTCTTCAGGATATAGGCCTAGTATTAGTATTTTTGCATCAAAGAATCAGTTTTATAGCTCTTTGAGCATAGCTCCATATTGCTCTCCAGAATGGGTGGATCAGTTACCAACAAATGCATTAATGTGACAATCCTCTCATAACCTTCTCAATATTGAACATTTTCCCTTTTTGTCATTTTAACCTATCTGATAGGTGTGAGGTGACACTTCATAGGCATTTTAATTTGCATTTCTCTTTTTTGGAGCATTTTTCATGTGATTATATAAAGCTTTAATTTCTTCATTTGAAAACTGTTCATATTCTTTGATCATTTATCAATTGGGGAATATCTTGTAACCTTATAAATTTGATGTAGTTTTCTATATAATTTAGAAATGAAACTCTTCACAGAACCCCTAGCTGTGAAAATTGTTTCCCAGTCTTTTGTTTTCCTTCTCATTTGGCAGTATATGTTTTATTAGTGCAAAACCTTTTAAATTTATTATAAATAACCAAAATCATTCATTTTATAATTTATAATATACTCTACTTTTTACTTGATCATAAATTTCTCCCCTTTTCCATACTTCTGAAAGATAGAGTATTTCTTAGTCTATTAATTGGTTTATGGTGTCACACTTTATGTCTAAATCCTGTACCCATTTTGACCTTATTTTGGTATAGGGTGTGAGATGTGGGTCTGTCTCGCTTTTACCATACTATTTTCCAGTTTTCCCAACAATTTTTATCAAATAATGAGTTCTTATCCCAGAAACTAATGTCTTTGAGTTTGTCAAACAGTAGGTTATTGTAATCATTTACTACTGTTTCTTTTGTTCTTATCCTAATTCACTGATCCATTACTCTATTTCTTAATCAGTACCAAGCAGTTTTGATGGCTGCCACTTTATAGTATAGTTTTAGATCTGGTAGAGTGAGGTCACCTTCCTTTACATTTTTTTCATCAGTTCTCTTTCTACTCTTGACCTTTATTGCTCCCGATGAATTTTATTACTTTTTTTAGCTCAGTAAAATAGTTATTTGGTATTTTGATTGGTATGGCACTGAGTAAGGAATTTAATATGGGTAGAATTGTCATCTTTATTATGTTAACTCATCCTAACCATGATTAACTGACATTTTTTCCAAATGTTTAGATCTGAATTTATTTGTGTGAGAAGTGCTTTGTAATTGCATTGATACAGTTTCTGGGTTTGCCTTTGGAGGTAGATTTCCAAGTATTTAATGCTGTCTGTAGATGGAATTTCTCTTTCTATCTCTTACTCTTGAGCTTTGTTGTTCATTTACATCAATACTGATCATTTATGTAGGTTTTTTTATATCATGCTACTTTGCTGAATTTGTTAATTGTTTCTGGTAGTTTTTTAGATGATTTTCTTGAGTTCTCTAAGCATAAGTGAAAGCTTTGCTTCCATGGAAGTGATATATGTGAGAGATGTTGAGGAGAGAGAAGTAAAGTTTAACAATGAATTGAATTTGTGAAGTGAGGATGTGGAGTTGATGATGACATGGGTGATTAAGAGGATGGTGTTGCCCTCCCCTGAAAGAAAGAAGTTCAGTTAAGTGTTGGTGAATGAATGGAGCTCAGGAGAGATTCTAGGCTAACTATATAGATCCGGGAGTCATCTACACTGAGATGATAATTGATCTCATGGGAACTGAGAAGGTTGTTGAGTGAGAATATAAAGAGAGAAAAGAGCAACAGACTTATGACAGAGCCCCACATTCTCCTGGAAGATATAACAAATAGATAAGTAGATATGTGACTATTGGAGGAGGCGGGGATTGAGCACTAACAATTATCAGTTACTGACTTAATTCCTGTCTTTTTGTCATTTAGTGGTTTTCAGTTGTGTCTGACTCTTCATGTTCCCATTTGGGATTGCTTTGGCAAAGGTACTGGGATGGTTTGCCATTTCCTTCTCTAGATCACTTTACATATGAGGAAACTAAGGCAAACAGGGTTAAGTGACTTGTTCAGGGTCATATACCTACTACGTATCTGAGGTCAGATATTAACTCACAGAAAAATAAATATTCTTGATTCTAAGTCCAGAGCTCTTTTCACTGTGCCACCTAGCTGCTTGCCTAGATCATGGCAAATGTCTTCTGCATGGTCTCCTTGTCTCCGTTCTCTCTCCATGGCTGTCCATTCTCACTGCTGCTAATGTGTATTTCCTTAAGTGCAGATTTGACCATGTCACTGCCTTAATAAACTCCAGGGGCTTCTTATTGCTTCCATAAACTTTAAAACCCTCAGTTTAGCTTTTATAACCTTTCACAATGGGACCACTATTTATCTTTTTAGTCTCATTTTGCTTCATGTAGTTGTTGGGTTACTCTATTCTTCTGGGGTTTGCCCCTTAGACTTCTCTTAATTCATAGTATTTCATCAATGTGTTTGTTATTTTTGTTAAATTTCTTTTCTTTTAAAGACATTTGCAGTTTAAGTTATTGGTATGGGATTTTGTCCTTGGACCAATCTCCTTGAGGCCTCTTGGATGAATTAGGAAGATCTTAGTTCCAGGTCTTCTACAATCTTCTGCTGATCCAGATAGAGTGACTGGAATTTGACTCTACCATTTTGTTGCAGTGCTTGATTTCTAACTCAAGGTCCAGGTGGCCTTCAGATTATTCTTCCTTTAGCCAGACAGATGTTATACTATCTCTGATTGAGAGATCTTTCTGTCCCTTACTGTGGCCCTGGCAAACCCCACTAGGATGCTGGAGATAAAACTGGTTTCAAATCTCCTGCATAGCCAGTTCTCTGACATGAATGTCCATTTGTTGAGTTGGTTCTGTCTCATACTGTGGTTCCTGGTATTCCATGGAATGCATAGCCATGCCTGTTCTTCCCATATAATTATCTAAGAGAGCTAGTTCTTTCCTGGCTATATTTTGATGGTCCATGGTTGGGACCTGGCTTAAGATCTTTGGTTACTGGATTAGGACCCCCACCTCAGAATGCTTGCAGACAGTTGACAGCACTGTTTGTGTGATGTGCTGGTTTCTCTAGCAGTAGTACTTTCTCTTTCTCTATCTGATTCAAACCCATTTACCTGATCTTGCTCTGGCTCCTAGATCAGACTGAAAAATTGCCAACAATTTAAGCTATCATATTAGAAACAGCTTGATATATTGGTCAGAGCAGGTCTGGAAGCCAAGAAGATCCAACCTCTGACACATACTGGTTATATGACTAATGTTAATTAAAGGAATTTCTACTTTTAGGTGATTTCCAAAGACCAAAATTTATGGTCCCGATAAGGATTTCTCCACCAAAGCGCAGAGATTTGAATTTCTACTTCTTCAGGGAGTAAATAGTAGAGACATGGTTTTTCCCCCCAATTTCTTTAGGAGTTCAATTAGTTCCTTTTCTTTTTCTACTGTTTGCTGAGACTTCTGGAGCCTCACTAGGCCATGCTAATAGCACTGCCCTCACCCCATACCCTAGTCCCATTACTTGTCCAAGTCCTCTTCATCTTGTCTTAGTCATTCCCTAAGATGTTGGAATTTATATTCCCATTCTTGGAACCTGGCTTTAGTGTATCCCATTGGGGTCCCTAGCATTGCTGTTCCTCCTTGAGCTGATTCTAAAGTTTCTGTATGTTGTCTGATTCTTCTTTCTGTATGTCAGTTATATTGTTTATACTGCTGAAATTGGAAGGTCCCTGTTGTTGTTCAATGATTCATTTGTGACCATCTCTTTGTAACTCTGTGGACCATACTGTCTGTGGAATCTTCTTGGTAAAGATATTGAAATGGTTAGCCATTTCCTTCTCCATTAGATTAAGACAAGCGGATGTTAAATGATTTGCCAAGGGCCACACAGCTAGGAAATATCTGAGGTCAAATAAGCTTATCACTTTATTCATGAGCCACTGAGCTGCTTCCAGGATCATGGCTCTCTGCTTTTCTGCATAACTATCCTTTTGAGTAACCCTGTCTGAATGCTGAGAAGCAACTGTATCAGCTGTATTTCTGTACAAATTCAGATTCTATGATGTCTGGCAAATTGTTTTTTTCAGTCCACTTGGTTACTTGTTTGTGATTCTTCTTTTGAAACTCCTGAAAGGTCACCAAACTAGGTCTGAGTTGTTAAAAGGACTTCTCTGGTCTTTGAAACAGGTATCACTTTTGCAGACCTTTTTCTTAGAACTAGCATCTTAAAAATAGACAAAAAAGTAGTCTTTCATTTAGGTTTGTCTTATTGTCAGAGCCTCCAAAGGTCTCTGTTCTCTAGGTAATAAGAGATCATTTTCTCCACCATCTTCACTTGTTTACAAATCTGTTTCTGGTTATTCACTTTCAGACACTGCTGTCTTCAGCATCATCTCACCTAATAGGTTCTCTGAGTGTTAACCTTCTTGGAAAAAAGAATCTAGACCAGGGACCCAGAGGATGACCTTCAAAACTGTTTACCTCATCTTTCTTTCTTAAACACTCATGGAATTTTATTCAGTTTTCTAATGTGGACTCTAGCCATTTTTTCCTTCTTCTTTGGTCTCAATGATTGGCTCCTCATTCCCATCAGGACATTTTTTCATAGCTCTAGGGATGAGTCATCCATAAATTTCTCTCTACTTTAGAATGGTTGTGTGTGTGTGTGTGTGTGTGTGTGTGTGTGTGTGTATGCATATCTATATTTATCTATTTATATAATTAGACACAAATACATTTCAAATACACACACACACACACACACACACACACACACACACACACCTATTTCTGACCCTTTCAAAGAGGCACTAATCAGAAACTGTTTTCCCCTCATTTGCTATTCTTCTTATGGTTGATTTTTGAATGAAATAATGAGTACCTTTGAGTCCATAGATGCAAAGACATATTTTTGTTTTTCTTTCTTGTTGTGGCAAAAGTATAGGAGTCAAAAAGACATCAAGAACATTTTTCAGATGCCCCAATTAAATTCCCCAACTTAACATCCCATCAAGATGGAGTTGTTTGTGCAGCATATCTTCCTTCGGGAAGGGCAGCTCATTTTTAAGCTTGCCCAAGGACTTGATGGCCATCGTGACAAAAATTTCTTTGAGATGCTGCCACTTCTCACACACATATTTGCTTTAATATCAATTTATATGATGATGTCTTTTATTAGAACTTTTATTAGAATTATTTATTATGGTGAATTAAAGGGATACAAATAATTAAGAATAATGCCACAGGACTGGAAACACTAGTGAGTGGAACATTGGATAGAATGATGGGCCTGGAGTCAGGAAGTTGTTTGGTATCATTTTCAGACATATCTGACTCTTCAGGACCCCATTTTGGGGTTTTATTGGTAAAGATATGAATTGGTTGCCATTTGCTTCATCAGCTCATTTTACATGAATTTGTCATATTAATGTTTTTAATCTTGAAAGGAGCACCAGTAAGTGTCCTGAAGGAGTTGACACATCTGTATAAAGTATGAAGTTTTTAACTACACACAATCTTATTCTGATATTCCATGTCAGAGAGGCGACCCTTGATTCTTAAGACTATCCGAGGTTAAAATATTTCTATCATTCTGATCAATCTAAATGACAAAATTTGCTTTCCAATCAATCTAAGTATGGAGAGGTTGATAACCAATAAACTTCTTTGGTCATGCATCAATTGGGGAATTACTCTTATTTTTATAAATTTGATTCAGTTCTCTATATGTTTGAGAAACAAGGCCTTTATCAAGAAACTTTCTTCAAATTTTTTCACAGTTAATATTGATAGCTGTATTTTCCTCCATCCTATTCCCCCCTCCTAGTTTCTTTAGCACTCTCTCCTTTTACCCTGTCCCTCCTCAAAAGTGTTTTGCTTCTGACTACCTCCTCCCTCAATCTGCCTTTCCTTCTATCACCCCCCTTCCCTTATCCCCTTTTCCTTACTTTCCAGTAGGTAAAATAGATTTCTATACTCACGTGTGTGTATTATTTCCTCTTGAGTCAATTCTGATGAGAATAAAGTTCATTTACTACTGTCACTTCCATTTTCTTCCTCTCCACTGTAAAAGATTTTTCTTATCTCTTTTATGAGAAATTTACCCCATTCTACCTTTCTCTTTTCCATTCTTCCAACATATTCCTCTCTTAGTCTTCATATTCAACTCACACCAGTGTCTCCTGTCTATATATACTCCTAAACACCCTAAAATGAGAACGTTCTCATGAGTTACCAGTATCATCTTCCTATGTATAAATAAAAAAGTTCAACATCATTAAGTCCCTTATTTTCTCTTCTTATTTGCCTTTTTATTGTTCTCTTGAATCTTGTAATTGAAAATCAAAATTTTCATTTAGCTCTGAACTTTTCATCTGTGAAGTTTGAAAGTCCCTTATTTCACTCAATCTAAAACACACTGAAAGAGTGTGTTCAGTTTTTCTGAGTAGTTGATTCTTGATTGTAATTGAAGCTCCTTTGCCTTCTGGAATATCATGTTCTAAGTCCTATAATCCTTTAATAAGGAAGCTGTTAAATATTGTGTTATATGGATCATGGCTCTATGATATTTGAATTGTTTCTTTCTGGCTGCTTGCAATATTTTCTCCTCAGCTTGGTAGCTCTGAAATTTGGTTATAATATGCCTTAGAGTTTTCATTTTGGGATCTCTTTCAGGAGGTGATTGGTAGATTCTTTCAATTTCGATTTTACCCTCTGGTTCTAGAATATCAGAGGAGTTTTATTTCATAATTTCTTGAAAGATGATGTCTAGTCTGGTTTTTTTCCATCATGGCTTTTAGGTAGTCCAATAATTTTTAAATTAGCTATTCTGGATCTATTTACAAAGTCAATTGCTTTTTCCAGTGAGATATTTCATATTGACTTCTATTATTTCTTTGATTTTTTTTTTGGTTTTATTTTACTGTTTCTTGATTTCTCATAAAGTCATTAGCTTTCATTTGCCCTCTTTTTAATTATTTTTTTTCATTTGCACAATTCGAATTTTTTCACTTTTAGAAAGATTTTATTTATTTTGAGTTTTACAATTTTTCCCCTAATCTTGCTTCCCTCCCCCCACCCCCTGCAGAAGGCAGTCTATTAGTTTTTACATTGTTTCCATGGTATACAGTGATCTAAGTTGACTGTGATGAGAGAGAAATTATATCATTAAGGAAAAAAAATAAAGTATAAGAGATAGCAAAATTACATAATGAGATAATGTTTTTTTTTTTTTAAATTAAAGGTAATAGTCTTTGGTCTTTGTTCAACCTCCAGTTCTTTCTCTGGGTGGTAGTCTCCATCACAGATATCTCAAAATTGTGCCTGATTGTTGCATTGATGGAATGAGCAAGTCCATCAAGGTTGATCATCACCCCCATGTTGCTGTTGTGTTGTACAATGTTCTGGTTCTGCTCATCTTGCTCAGCGTCAGTTCATGCAAGTCCTTCCAGGCTTCCCTGAATTCCTGTCCCTCCTGGTTTCTAATAGAACAATAGTGTTCCATGACATACATATACCACAGTTAGTTAATCCATTCCCCAATTGAAGGACATTTACTTGATTTCCAATTCTTTGCCACCACAAACAGCACTGCTATAAATATTTTTGTACAAGTGATTTTACCCTTTTCCATAATCTCTTCAGGGTATAGGCCCAATAATGATATTGTTGGATCAAAGGGTATGAACATTTTTGTTGCCCTTTGGGCATAATTCCAAATTGCTCTCCTTGAGGACTGTATGAGTTTACAGCTCCACCAACAATGCATTAGAATCCCAGATTTCCCACAACCCTTCCAACATTGATCATTATCCTTTCTGGTCATATTGGCCAGTCTGGGAGGTATGAGGTTGTACCTAAGAGATGCTTTAATTTGCATTTTCTAATAAGTAATGATTTAGAGCAATTTTTCACCTGACTATGGATCACTTTGGTTTCCCCATCTGTAAATTGCCTTTGCATATTCTTTGATCATTTGTCAATTGGAGAACGGCTTGTTTTTTTGAAATATATGTTTTTTTGAAAATATACAGAGAACTCAGTTCTCTGTATATTTTAGAGATGAATCTTTTGTCAGAAATACTAGCTGTAAAAATTGTTTCCCAATTTACTACATTTCTTTTGATCTTGGTTAGAGGGGTTTTGTCTGTGCAAAAGATTTTTAATTTAATGTAATAAAAATTGTCTAGTTTGTTTTTAATGATGTTCTCCATCTTTTCTTTGCTCTAAACTGTTTCCCTTTCCATAGATCTGACAGGTAAACTATTCCTTGATCTTCTGGTTTGCTTATAATATTTTTTATGTCTAAATTCTGTATCCATTTTGATCTTATCTTGGTATAGGCTGTGAGGTGTTGGTCTAATCCAAGTTTCTTCCATACTAACTTCCAATTTTCCCAATAGTTTTTATTGAAGAGAGAGTTTTTATCCCAATAGCTAGACTCTTTGGGTTTATCCAACAGAAGATTACTATAATGATTTCCTGCTGTTGCACCTAGTCTATTCCACTGATCCATCACTCAATGCCAGACAGTTTTGATGAATGATGCTTTATAATACAATATAATTTTAGATCTGGTCTTAAGGCTAAGTCACCTTCTTTTGCACTTTTTTTTCATTGACTCCCTAGAAGTTCTTGACTTTTTATTTATCCATATGAATTTAGTTACAGTTTTTTCTAGCTCATTAAAGTAATTCTTTTGAAATTTTGATTGGTAGGGCACTAAATAGTAGTTTTATTTTGGTAGAATTGTTATTTTCATTATATTAGCTTGACCTATCCATGATCAGTTGATGTTTGCCCAGCTAATTAAATCTGATTTTATTTGTGTGATAAGAGTTTTGTAATCATTTTCAAAAAGTTTTTGAGTCTGCCTTGGCAGGTAGACTTCCAGGTATTTTATATTGTCTGAGATTACTTTGAATGGATTTCTCTTTCTAGCTCTTTCTGTTGTATCTTGCTAGTAATGTATGGAAATGTTGAGTATTTATGAGGCTTTATTTTATATGCTGTGACTTTGCTAAAGCTGCTAATTATTTCCTAGTAGTTTTTTAGATGATTTTTTTGGGATTCTTTTGGTATACCATCATGTCATCTGCAGAGTGAGTGTTTTGTCTCTTCCTTCCCAATTCTAATTCCTTTGATTTCTTTTTCTTCTCTTTTTGCTGAAGCTAACATCTCTAAAACAATATTGAATAGCAGTGGAGATACTGGGCATCCTTCTTTCATCCCTGATCTTATTGGGAATACCTCTAGGCTATCCCCATTGCATATGATGTTTGTTGATGATTTCAGATAGATACTGCTTATTATTCTAAGGAACAATTGACTTATTCCTACACTCTCTAGTGTTTTTAGTAGGAATGGGTGCTTTATTTTGTCAAATGCTTTTCCAGCATTTATTGATATAATCATATGATTTATGATAGGCTTGTTATTGATAAAATTAATTATGCTAATGTTTTAATTTAGCCAACTCTGTTTTCCTGAGATAAATCCTATTTGGTCATAATGTATTATCCTAGTTATAACTTGTTGTAATTGTTTTGCTAAGATTTTATTTAAGATTTTTGCATCTATAGTCATCAGGGAGATAAGTCTATAATTTTCTTTCTCTGTTTTAACTCTTCCTAGTTTAGGTATCAGCACCACATTGGAATCATAGAAAGAGTCAGGCAGAGTTCTGTCTTTACCTATTTTTCCAAAGGGTTTATATAGAATTGTAACCAGTTGTTCCTTAAATGTTTGATAGAATTCTCTTGTGAATCCATCTGGCCCTGGAAATTATTTCTTAGGGAATTCAATAGTGGCTTGTTGAATTTCTTTTTTCTGAGATAGGGTTGTTTAGCTAGTTAATCTCCTCTTCATTTAACCTGGGCAACTTATATTTTGTAAATATTCATCCATTTCACTTAGATTGTCAAATTTGTTGTCATAGAGTTGGGCAAAATAATTCCAAATTATTACTTCAATTTCCTCCTCATTGATGGTGAGTTCACCTTTTTCATTTATTATACTAGCAATTTGGTTTTCTTTCTTTTTTTAATCAAGTTGATCAGAGTTTTCTCAATTTTATTGCTTTTTTTCATAAAACCAGCTCTTGGTTTTATTTATTAATTCTATAATTTTCTTGCTTTCGATTTTATTAATTTCTCCTTTAATTCTTAGAATTTCTAATTTTGTATTTAATTGGGGGTCTTTAATTTGTTCTTTCTCTAATCTTTTAGTTGCATATTTAGTTCATTGATTTCCTCTTTCTCTAATTTATCTATGTAAGCATTTAAAGATATAATATATCCCCGACAGCCACCTTGAGTGAATCCCATAGGTTTTGGTATATTGTTTCATTATTGTCTTTATCTAGGATGAAATAATTAATTCTCTAAAATTTATTGTTTGAACTACTCATTCTTTAAAATGTGGTTATTTACTTTCCAATTAGTTTTGGGTCTATATCTCCTTGGCCCAGTATTGCATGTGATTTTTATTGCATTATGATCTGAGAAAGATGTATTTATTATTTCTGCCTTTCTGCAATTTATCATTAGGTTTTATGTCCTAGTACATGATCAACTTTTGTGTAAGTGCCATGTACTACAGAAAACAAATATATTCCTTTCTATCCTCATTCAATTTCCTCCATAAGTCTATCATATCTAGGTTTTCTAACAATCTATTTACCTCCTTAACTTCCTTCTTGTTTATTTTATGATTAGATTTATCTAAATCTAAGAACAGGAGGTTGAGGTCTCCCACTGGTAGAGTTTTGCTGTCTATGTCTTCCTGTAGCTCTTTCAACTTCTCTAAGAATTTGGGTGTTAGACCATTGGGTGCATACATATTTAGTATTGAAATTACTTTATTGTCTATTGTATGTTTTAGGAGGATATAGTTTTCTTCCTTATCTCTTTTAATAATATCCATTTTTGCATCTGTTTTGTATGAGTTAAGGATTGCTATCTCTGCTTTTTTTGCTTCAGTTGATGCAAAATATATTTTGCTCCAACATTTTACCTTTACTGTATATATATCTCTCTGCTTCAAATGGGTTTCTTGTAAGCAGCATATTGTAGGATTCTGGTTTTTAATCCACTTTGCTATTTGCTTATGTTTTAATGGAGAGTTCATTCCATTCGCTTTAAAAAGTTGTAATTACTAACTCTTTATTGCCCTCCATTCTATCTTCCTACTGTTTGTATTTTCCCCTCTCTTTTTTACTTTATCCATATTCCCCAGTATTTTCTTTCTGAATACTGCCACTTTCAGTGTGTTTGTCCTCCTATGTCAACCCCTCCCCTTTTTCCCCTTTCCCCTTTCTCCTTATTCCTTCCCTTCCTTCTGTTAGTTCCCCTTTTTTCTCCACCTCCCTGTCCTTCCCTCCCCTTCCCCCCCTTTTAATACTTGAAAGGGAAGATAAGTTTCTTAGCTTAACTGAGTTTGTGTAAGTTGACTTTAAGCCAAGTGTGATGAGAGGAAGATTCAGGTGTTTGTCACCTCCTCCCTTCTACTCTTCTATTGCAATTTGTCTTTTGTAATTCTTAATGAAATAAGATTTACCCATTCAATTTCTTCCATCCTCCCATCTGTATACTGTCCCCCTTTTAAGGAGGTATTGTTTTTAAATCATTCTATCTGAGTCACAGAAAAGTCATGTGTGCCCATCACTTCTGGCTAAGTATATCCTCTCTAATAGTATTACAATTCTTGAGAGTTATTAGTCTCTCCCAGCTTGGAATATATCCAGTTTCATCTTATTGGATAACAGTCTCATGGATAAATCATGAGTGTCTATACTTCTGGCTAAGTATATTCTCTCTAATAGACTTACAATTCTTAAGAGTTATGAGAATCTTTCTCCCAGGTGGGTATATAGCCAGTTTCATCTTATTGGATAGAAATTTCTTTTCTTTATCCTTTAATTTATCAATTTATTATTTTATCTTTTCATGTGTCTCTTGAGTCTCCTGTTTGGTGTCCAAAATTTCTATTTAGCTCTGATCTTTTCATCAGGAAATGTTGGAAGTCTCCCATTTAATTAAATGTACATCTTTTCCCCTGGAAGAGAAGACTCAGCTTTGCCAGATAGTGGATTCTTGTCTTCATTCCTAGATCCCTTACTCTTTAGAATATCTCATTCCAGGTCCTTCAGTCCCTTAATGTTGATGCAGTCAGGTCCTGTGTAATCCTTACTATGGCTACTTGGTATTTAAATTGTTTCTGACTGGTTGCAGGATTTTCTCTTTTATCTGATAGTTCTGGAAATTGACCACAACATTCCTTGGTGTTTTCATTTTAGTATCTCTTCCCAGAGGGGATTGATGTATTCTTTCAATAACTATTTTGCCCTTTGGTTCCATGATATCAGGACAGTTTTCCATCACTAAATCCTGTAGTATTAAGTCTAGGCTTTTTTCCCCTTCAATGATTTCAGGAAGGTCAAAGCTTATTAGATTGTCTCTCCTGCTTCTATTCTCGGGGTCAGTGTTTTGCTGCTGAGCTATTATTCTATTTTTTCAATCTTTTGGCTTTGTTTAACAGAATCTCGTTGTCTCATGAAGTCATTAATTTCCATAGATTTCACTGTTTTTTTATTTTCTCTTTTTACTAAAGATTTTATTTGAGTTTTACAATTTTCCCCCCAATCTTACTTTCCTCCCCCACCCCCCCCAGAAAGCAATTCATCAGTCTTTACTTTGTTTCCATGTTGTACATTGATCCAAATTGAGTGTGATGAGAGAGAAATCACTTCCTTAAGGAAGAAACAAAAAGTATAAGAGATAACAAGATCAGGCAATAAGATTGCTTCCACCTAAATTAAAGGGAATAGTCCTTGAACTTAGTTTGAACTCCATGCTCTTCATCTGGATACAGATGGTATTCTCCATTGCAGACAGCCCTAAAGTGTCCCTGATTGTTACACTGATGAAACGGGCAAGTCCATCAAGGTTGATCATTGCCCCCATGTTGCTGTTAGTGTGTACAATGTTTTTCTGGTTCTGTTTATCTTACTCAGCATCAGTTCATGCAAATCCCTCCAGCTTCCCTGAATTCCCATCCCTCCTGGTTTCTAATAGAAGTATAGTGTTCCATGACATACATATACCACAGTTTGCTAAGCCATTCCCCAACTGAAGGACATTTACTTGATTTCCAATTCTTTGCCCCAACAAACAGAGCTGCTATGAATATTTTTGTACAAGTGATGTTTTCACTCTTTTTTATCATCGCTTCAGCATATAGACCCAGTGGTGGTATTGCTGGATCAAAGGGTATGGCCATTTCTGTTGCCCTTTGGATATAGTTCCAAATTTCTCTCCAGAAAGGTTGGATGAGTTCACAGCTCCACTATGAGTGTAATAGTGTCCCAGATTTCCCACATCCCTTCCAACAATGATCATTATCCTTTCTGGTCACATTGGCTAGTCTGAGAGGTGTGAGATGGTACCTCAGAGAAGTTTTAATTTGCATTTCTCTAATAATTAATGATTTAGAGCAATTTTTCATATGGCTATGGATTGCTTTGATCTCATCTGTAAATTGCCTTTGCATATCCTTTTTACTATTTGTCAATTGGGGAATGGCTTTTTTAAAAAAAATATGACTTAGTTCTCTGTATATTTTAGAAATGAGTCCTTTGTCAGAATCATTAGTTGTAAAGATTGTTTCCCAATTTACTACATTTCTTTTTCTCTTGGTTACAGTTGTTTTATCTATGCAAAAGCTTTTTAATTTAATGTAAAAGAAATCATCTAGTTTGTTTTTAGTGATGTTCTCCATCTCTTCCTTCATCATAAACTGCTCCCCTTTCCATAGATCTGACAGGTAAACTAGTCCTTGATCTTCTAATTTGCTTATAGTATTGTTTTTTGGTCTAAATCCTGTATCCATTTGGATCTTATCTTGGTAAAGGGTGTGAGGTGTTGGTCTAATCTAAGTTTCTTCCATACTAACTTCCAATTTTCCCAGCAGTTTTTAACAAAGAGAGAGTTGTTTTCCAGGGTCACTCAGCAACTCTCTGTGCTAGAACTCACCCTCCTGATGACTGGGGCTCACATGAGTTACTCTCCCCTCGGCCAAAGATTCTGCAGTTAAAGTTGGTCATTGGACCACCACTCCTTTGGACTTACCCCACTGCTATCCCTGCACTCACCCTCTGCTCTCCATCCCTGTTCAACCACAGTCCCCTGGGACAGACCTAGTTTGTAGGTGTGCTCCTAGCTTCTTTTTCTGTGTTTTGTTTATCACCTTTCTGTTAGGAGGTTTCTTTCATGTTATTTTTGAGGGGAACCAGTAACACAGTGTCTGTCTTCTCTCCACCATCTTGACTGTAAGTGCACAATTCTAATTTTTCATCAGTAAAATTTTATGCCTCCTTTTTTCATTTGGCCAATTCTACTTTTTTTTTTTTAGATTTTTTTTTGCAAGGCAAACAGGGTTAAGTGGCTTGCCCAAAGCCACACAGCTAGGTAATTATTAAGTGTCTGAGACTGGATTTGAACCCAGGTACTCCTGACTCCAAGGCCGGTGCTTTATCCACTATGCCACTACGCCACCCCCCCATTCTACTTTTAAAGGAATTTTTTTTCTTCAGTTAATTTTTGTATTTTTCTATTTGACCAATTTTGCTTTTTAAGGCATTCTTCTTTACATTGACTTTTTTGGACATCCTTTAATCTCTTTTCTAAGTTGTTATTTTCTTCAGTATTTTTTTGTGTCTCTCTTTTACTAAGCTGTTGACATTTTTTTCATGTTTTTCCTTGTATTACTGTCATTCCTCTTCCCAATTTTTCCTCTACCTATCTTACTTGATTTTCAAAATCCTTTTTGAACTCTTCAATGGACTGAGGCAAATTTATGTTTTTTCTTGGACCTTTTAGTCATAGGAGCTTTGATTTAGTTAACTTCTGAGTATGTGTTTTGAACTTTTTTTTAACCACAATAATTTGCTATGGTGAGATTCTTTTCTAGTTGTTTGCTCATTTTCCCTATCCTATTATTTGACTTTTTACCAGGGTGGAGGGTTCATTGTCCCAGGCTTCAGGGGTTTTGTGCAGCTGTTTTCAGAGATACTTCTAGGGATTTCCAAGTTTTTAGTTCTTTCAAGGTGGTATGATTTAAGGAGAGATGTGTCTCCTGGTCAATACTCTGGTATGTGAGTGACTGGCCCTGGAACTGGGAGGAGAATCTCCCTTTCCCTTTGTCCCCCAAACTCTGGCATGCTAGTCCTCCTCCTTGCTCTGGGACTGACATCCAGGACTGCAACCAGGATCTGAATATAGGCAAAGCAGTAGAATTCTGTCTCAGTGCCAACAAAGAGACCCCTCTAATTATCTTCTGACCAGTTGTTTAACCTCCTTACTATCTGTGGGCTGAAAACTGTGGATGCAGCTGCTGCCACTGCCCACTATTGACTATGACTCCCAAGACCAGTTCCTGGTTTGCTTGGACTTGGTTTATGTTGGTCCATGCTACATGGAGCTTTTCTCTTGCCCTGGTGCTACAGATCTTTCCTGTCAACTTTCCACATTGTCTTGGGCTGGAAAATTGTTTCACTCCATCTTTTTTCATGGGTTCTATTGCCCTAGAATTTGTTTAGAGGAATCTTTAAAGGATTTGGGGAAGAGCTAGGGTGAGTACCTAATTTTAGTCTGCCATCTTGGCTCCCGCAATTTCCCCAGATCCATGTTTTAAAAGTCTTGACTTGCTTTCTTAGCTTTTGTTACTTTCTAAAGGAATTCTAGTGATGTTTCTATGAAAGCTAGCCTGTATTACTATGCAATCTCTCTACTTGCTGTATGTGTAAAGAAGCTTTATATCCTTATACTCTCAGCCTTTCCAGTGAATTTGTTCACACAGTCTCGAACCAGAGACCACCCTATCCCAACATTTTCTCAGCCATCAAGCATATCTAGCATAATGGAGGGTGACACTATCCTAGGTGCCTAATTAATGGTGTTTGATTGATTGACTCCTTGACTATTGTTTATTGACTATAAAAGTGGCATTTTGTTTGGTAAAGGTACTTCTCCAATGAGATGTCTCTCATACACATGTTAAAAATCACACAAGAGTCTTTGAAAGCTGTACTCTGTTAGACAGCCTTCAGATGATAAATATCAAGCACAGTGTTGAATGAGATATAGTTTGATAAATAAATTTGTTACTATCATGTAGAATGTCCAATGGTCATTATTATGTATCTATTATGTTCTAGGCCCTGGAGATTTAAAGAAAGGTAAATACAGTGCCAGTCCTGAAGGAGTTCACATTCTATTGGGGGAGATGACACGTGTATGAATATGTCCATAAAAAATAGATGAAAGGTATCCTCAGAAGGACAGGCAACTGCTTGAGGACCAGCATCTTGCATGAGGAAAAATTTTAATTATTGTTTGAAAGAAGTCAAAGGTAAAGAAGAAGGGCAATGCAAAGGTATGGAGACAGAAGATGGAATAGTGGCTATGAAGTGGCAAGTAATCCCTAGAATGCAGAGTGCATGGTGAGGAACAGAGAGCAAGAAGACTCTAAAGGCAATGAAGAGTCCAAAAGAAAGAGAGATTCCTTATAAATGATGAGGTCCTTCAGAACTTTTATTTCTAAATTATAATGTGCTTATGTCATCAAACCCTTGAACAATGCTGATTCTCTTGGATAAAAAACTAAAGCTTCAGAGTTTAGCTTAGTTAAACATACAGGAAGATCCAAGTTGATGAAGAATATCATTGGATTTGGATGGATAGTCAATGGAGTTGATCCCTAAATATATATGCTTTGTATAGACACTGTTAGAAGGATTATACTTTGGCCCCAGAATTAAATAGGTTCTATTACATGTGGGAAATTATTCATAATTTCTAATGACTCCATCTAGTTTTTTTCCCCCTGAGATACAGGATCACTTTTTAAACCTCAATATTCTTCCAGCAATGCTATTTCATGGCTACAAAGCATTGAACACCACAATCTCTGAAGAATTAAAGTTGAAGATTATCTAAAAGGGAATGAAGAGAAACATGACTGAGGTAAATATGCTGAAACATATTGCCAATGAAGACCAATACAGAAGAAGTAGTGTAAAGTGGATTGACCAGGCAATGACAGTTAGAGATACAATGGACAGTCTGTGTGTTTCATTTGTGTAATGGCAAGCTAACTATAGGAAACCACCCTCTCCCCTCCTCTAGAGGGAATTTATGGAGGAACACAGATTAGAATTGTACAAGACAAGAGATGAATGAATTACAAGCTCTACCATTGGAAGGAAGGAAGACTCATGTTGAGGGGATTTTACATTCACTGAAATATTGAAATTTTTCACCTTCCTAGTCACTATATATATAACAGCCACAAACACAGTAATTATCATTTATAAAGTACTTTTAATTTTTGCAGACTGCTATATAGATATGGTGTCATGTGATCCTTCCAACAACCCTGGCGGTAGGTCCTATTATATTCATCTTTTTACAGATAAAGAAAGCAAAACATACAAAGGTTAAGTGACTTATCCAGGTCATATAGCTATAGCATCTGAGGCTGTAATTGAATTTGTCTTTTTTCAATTCCAGCATACATTGTACTGCCTTTATCCTCACCACACCCTCATCAGCTTCTTCTGTGGGTCTGCAAAGGCCAGGATGATGAGGGCTCTGAGACCTATGTCTTACACAGAATCATTGCTATCAATGAGTTTGTTTACTCTAGAAAACAGTAAAACTGAATGGAAGAGAAGGGAAGACTGGCTTTGACATCTGTTTTCAAATATTTGAAGGACTATAGGGGAGAGGGGACTTCTTTTTTTATAGTTATTGATGACAGAACAAAAAAAATGATGCAAGCTATAGGGAGTCAAGTTTTAGCTCAATACAAGGGAATATTACGAACAATTTTTCATAAACAGAATGAGTTTTCTTTAAAAGTTGCCTCTTATTAACCATTAAATATTTAAAAAAAAGCAATTATTTAGTAGTAGGTAAGTGGAACAATGGGAAGAGCCAGGAAGATCTGAATTCAAATCCAGATTCAAGCATCACTAGGGTGATCCTGGGAAATCACTTAAGCTCTGCCTCAGTTTCTTACTCTGCAAAATAGGAAGGATTATTGTGAGGATCAATAGCAATAGCATGTGTAAAGTTCTTTGCAAACTGTGAAAATGTCAGCTATTAAAGATCTTTTAAGAGAGAGTTCCTGCTTCTGGAGGGAAGTTGGGTTAGAAGACCTAGGAATTTTTGAACTAGCCAGAGCCTTCCAGATGATGGATCCAACTGTTTCAATTTACATATGAAGAAATTCAGGTCCAATTATCAGAGTAAAGATTCAGACACAAGGATCTTTCTTCAAATTCAACACTTTCCCCACAAACTGTAAGATCCCTTAATGCTATTATTTCATAAGTTTGTGACCTAAAGTTTCTCTTGTTAAGGGAGGCAGTTTTGATAAGGGAAGACAAGCTAAGAGTGATCAATTACCCTTCTTCTGAGCTGTGGTCTCTAGGAAGTGCTATGAATGACTTTCTCCATGGCTATCTGGTGACTGAGAGGTAGAGATAAGAAACCACAGTTTCCTAACTGTCAATCATGGACAGTTCTAATGACTTACCCATTAGAGTGTGGGGAGAATTAATAACAAAGGGAAGCAGTATGCAAGGAAGAGAATTGAATTTACTTGTAAATCATGTAAGTTTATTTTTCCTCCCCCTTTTTCCCCTTTCCTCCCCTCCCTATCCTAGAGTTGTCTATGATGATTCTGATATGTGTCTCCTTTGGAGACTGCCCCATCTCACTCCTTAATTTTATTACCAGTTGCAAATATGATGGATTCCATTGCATTCACTACTGCCACTTAAGTAAATGAAGAAGAAACCTTTGGGAATTTTTAAGATTTTACATTACTAGAAAATTCAGAATATTTAAATTTAAAATATTAAGAGTTCAAAGCAATAAAAGATTTTTTCTCCCTGTTCTGAAATTGATCACCAAGTTCATTTCTTAATCTGATTTTCTCTGCTCATTTCTAGCATATTTTTCTGCCTTTGGCCACAGTCCCCCAGGTCATTGATATAATATCATGTCATCTTTTATCCTTTTGGAATTTCATGATCATCCTGATTTTCTACAGTCATCAATTATTTTCATTTCTTTTATATTTTTGGAATTCTATTTGCAAAAATGCTTGACCTTTACAAATGGTGATTTGGGGCAAGTCACAATTTCTCTGCCACTCTCCTTTCTTTAGATTTCTTTTTTTTCAAGGCAATGGGTTTAAGTGGCTTGCCCAAGGCCACACGGCTAGGTAATTATTAAGTGTCTGAGGTCGGATTTGAACCCAGGTACTCCTGACTCCAAGGCCAGTGCTCTATTTACTGCGCCACCTAGCCGCCCCCACTCTGCTTTCTTACCTTTGGAAATAATATAGAATAGTAATTCACAGGAGGAAAAAAGAGGTTCAATATTTACAAATAAAAATATTATCAAAGAATGTTGTAGGACCTTTGAGGCCACAAGTAGCTTTAATCCTTTGATAGTATATCTATTTTTTTTCTTTTGTCTAAAAGTTTATTTTACTTTGAACTTAAGAAGCAAAACAAACATTTCTGTAACAGTTGAATTAAAAAAAGATGATGTGCATGAAACCACAAATCTATTTTATGTAACTTGCTATTCTTTTAAAATAAATAATAAAGTTATCATATGGAATTTTTTCCTTTTTTTTGTTTCCTCCCCTCCCAATCCTAGAGTTGGCTATCATTAGACATAAATATCTTTACATATTTATGTATAGATAGTTGTGTGTATATACATACCTACTACATACATACATACATATGACCATTCTATATGTATTTCAAATTTATTCTTTCTTTGCCTACAGTTAGTGTCTTCCTTCATATCCTTTCTACTTAAAATTATACTTAAAACTTGCTGTTACTTTATGCAGTTTTCTCTCAGTTTTGCTCATTTTGCTCTTCATTATTTCATGAAGTCTATCCATATCTTTCTAAGACCATCAAGATGCTAATTTCTTATAGCACAGTATACCACATGTTGAGTCAATTCCCAATTCATGGGTATCCCTACAATTTTCAGTTCCTTGTTATCCCAAGAACTTGTTTAAATATTTTAGAATATGTAGGTTCTTTTCCTTTTGGCTAATTATTTTTGGACATAGACCTAATAGTTGGGTCAAAGAGTATAAATAATTTAATAATTCACTGAGCATAATTCCAGAATGCTCTACAAAATGGTTGGATCAGTTCACAATTTCACCAACAGTGAATTAGTGTTTCAATTTTTTCATTTGTTACTTTCTTCTTCAATCATTTTAGTCAATGATAGATATAAAATATATGTTTTCATATACTGATAAGTTGCTTTGATTCGTATATTGAAAAATTGCCTATTCATATCTTTTGACCATTTTCCAATTGGGGAATGACTTGTTTTTGTATAGA